>NW_024528933.1:0-246796 GCF_017590135.1 Pyrgilauda ruficollis | reverse complement strand
CGGGCCGGGCCGGCGCGCGCCACCGCCCCCCCGCGGCGCCGCGAGGAGAGCGCGGGGGCCGCGCGGGCCGGGCCTTGAGGGCTCGTTCGGTCGCGCGGCAGAGCCGAGCCGAGCTGAGGGAGAACGTGCGGGTCTTGTCTTCTTCCCAGCCACTGCTGGCTCCAGCCTCAGCAGCGCCAGGATAAATCAAACCCAAGTGCTTTGCTTCCGAGACTGCACAGGTGTATCGGAGCCGAGCACGGTCTGTCCGCCCGCCGAGGCTTCCGAGGCGGCGGCGGTTTCCCCGCCAGCCTTATCTCGGCATCCTCCCCCCGCCTCTAGCACGGCCTGGCACGGCTGTCCCTAGGAAACGAGTGCTGGGCCCGGTGTGCTGCTCAGGCTCCTGTCGGCGAGGTCTCGACCCCGACGTGTCCCAGAGACAAGGAGCTCGGCGGCCATTTAACGCGGCTGCCCGCGCCGAGCGCCTTCGGCACGGCGCTGCTCTCGGCGCGGGCAGCGACCGCTGCGGGCGAGTGTCTGCCCGCATCCGCTCAGGCAGAGCGGCCTCGCTGAGGAGACATACAAGGAGCTGGCGCCTGGGAAAAATAACAGTTAGAAGCCACACTACGCACCAAGCATTCACGCAGGGACCCGGCCGAGGACTATTTTGGGTGACAGGAAGTATTCTGATCTACGTCCTGCAGGTAAAATGTTTCCCTCAGCCAGTAAAATAAAACACATAATTTATCACACCTGACATTTTCCACTAAGTTACATAAGTGCTGGTGATGCCATACTATCAGCAGTGTGTGAAGATGCAGATTCTCAGTCAGACGTGTCATGTTGTTACTTAAACTGAAAGACATAAACTAGGTTTGCCAAGTAGAGAGGTAGGAAATAATTTCTATAAAGTTTTCTTTAAAAACCCACACAGTTTCTGTGGGAACACAGACAACTTTTGCTTCAGAGCCTTCCACAGGACAGGACCAAAAGTTTCAGAAGCTTACCGCTTAAGCATGAAAATGCATACTGTGTGATGCATTTTTATATTTCAAAACCTCTTAATTACAGCAAGCAGCTAGTTGCTCTGAGCCACCTGATCTAGTTGAAGATGTCCTTGCTCATGTCAGACGGGTTAGACTAGGTGACCTTGAAAGGTCCCTTCCAATCCAAGCTGTTCTATTGATTCTGTGATATTCCACTGCATTAGGGAATGAGTTATCAAGTTTCTCACCAATATCTGTAATTTTGTAATATTTTTCTATAAGCCAAAATTATTTTACTTTACACAAGTTGAAAAATCTCAAACAAGCCGCTTGCGCAAATTTCAACTGAAATGATGAAGTCTGTTTTACCTAAAAGCTGTTTGTATCAAACCGTTATCTAACAGCCAGCTTCTTGTCCGTTTTCAACAGACTCCGATGTGTTTCTTTGTTACCAGTGCTCTTCTTAGTTTGTGTTCTTGTTGTATTTTGTGCGGGAGGTTTTAATACATCAAGCAGATTTAAGATGCTCTTTATTTCCTTGAGGAAACAACCCATTCTTAGCCCTGCTGGGAGAAGCTGCTTATGTTTCTACAAGTAATAATCGTTTACAGACCGAGATAAGGCTTGTAGGAACAAATAACTTGTATCAGACCACAGAAATCATTGGTAAAGCAAGCGGCTGATTTTTCATACCTTGGTAGTTAAGGGGGAAAACAGCTAGAAGAAAGGAAGAATACCTGTTCTTTTATGTAGTACTTAATCTATTTAAAGATGGTGCTTATTTTTATAGCTTGCCTCTCCTATAAAAAGAACCTCAGATTTTTTTATATTATCCAACTAGTTTCACAGTGATTTTTCTCTAGTCATCCAAGTCATACACAACTCTCAACCGGAAATGTTCATTTTGTATTTTTAAGTTAATGACAAATCAATGAATTCATGTGGATTAAGTATTTTCTCTAGTACTAGCAATTTCACATACCAAATTTTTATAAATGTAACAACAGTTACTTCAAACATGAAGTTGAAGGTAGTGAATTTTACAAGATGCTATTACCAAGCAAGAATCAGTCACACAACTTCTAAAGGGCTCAAATTAGGGATTAGCAATTTTAACAATGGTTTCTTAATGTTTTTTCGTCTTGATTCCTGTCCCTTAGAACAACAGGAACAATTAATGTTGTTCATATCACAATACTGGGATCAGTATTTTTATGCTGGCATAAAATACCTGTGAAGAAGTTCCAGATGCAGAAGCACTGCAGGGTCATGCCCCACACATTCAGTCTGGGAAGAGCTGATAGATTTTTTACTTTAAGTAAATATTAAATGTTTCAGCAATGGCTTCTATGAAGAACAGGGGGAGTGTGCTACTGATTGCTCTTGTGTCACTGTCTGGTGGAAGGGTTTGGGAAAATACCATTGAGTTGTATGAAATTAAATTGCCCACGACAGAGGGATTGTATACAAAAGATGTCTCAGTCTCTGAATTGTATGGTATAGACATTCTGCTTTTGGACAGAATTGTTGCAGTTAAGTTGTGAATCCTTTGGGTTCTTCCTGTGAACAAATGATTCAGATGCTATAGTCACTAGGTAATTGGGTGAAAATTGTCGTGCGTGTTCTTTATGAAGGTTAATTGGGTGCTTAAATGTTTGTCTCCAAATGAGACTAATGACAAGTATCTGCTTTGCACAGAGACACATTCTACACTGTCCATAAAGGAGCAGACACTTGACGGAGATGTACAAAATGTTTTACTCATAGGACATGCAGATTGGTTTTGCTTTTCTCAGAGCTGCAGAATAATTGTCTTGCTGAGATTAAGCAGTCTAATTTTAAAGCCTAGAAAAGTGGTAATCATGAGATGCAGGCTGCAAGCAAAGGAAGCCTTAGACTCTGCATACTTAGAAAGCAAAAAACCCCAAACCCCTTTAAATTTCTCCATACTGTGCATAATTAAGGAATTATTCTTCTTATTCATCAGGATTATAGGATTACATCAAAGTAAAATAAAAAAAAAACACCATCACCATCCCCCACCAAGCTAAGCCAAAAAAAAAAAAAAAAACCCACCACACCAAATCCTTAAAGGAAAAATTCTATACAGGTACAAAGAATAATTCTAGGACTTTAAATGCCAAGTTCAGATTTCGTCAATTTAGCAGGTTTACTACACTTATTCCTAGAAGACATGTTATTACCAATAACTTCAGTAGCTTTCTAAGTGACATCTGTGCAAATTTTTAAATACACCACTGCATTGCAACATGAAATCTTGAACTGATGATCACTGGCATTTGAGATTATCTCCATGTTACTTGGGAAATTAGGGAACCAAAACAGTTTCTGTAGTTACCCTAAAATAATTGCCCATACTGAAAAACCTGAACTGGTTTTATAAAGCAGTGCCCGCTGAGTATGTTCCTTTGGCTTTCCTGCTCTAATTTCAAGATTTCCCTTTTCCTTTTAGAGCTGGTAAAGACAGATGCCATGTTTGTCATATCTCAAGAGGCCTCTTTAAGACTGTCCCATGAAGGTAGAGAAATGCAAGAACAATGAAATCCAGTGTAGATCAATAGCAGGATGACAGCAGTGATAGTCTTCAGAATAAAATCTTTTATTCATCAATAAAACTATAGTTTACAGTAGTATTTTCTAAATAAATTATAGAATTTCTCTTTTACAAGAAATAAAGTAAAATCAAAAATATTTCAAGGACAATATATGTACACAACATAAGGCCTTGTTATAAATAACATTTTTATCTCCTTTTTACCAACAGTGAAAGTATCTTTAGAAGCTCATTTTCATATGGTATGTGCAGAGATTTGCCCTAACCCTCATACAACATCAGTTCCAGTTTCCACTGATGTGGAACTAAGCAATTAGAACGGAGTGGGTCAGAAAAATGAAATTGATTTTATTCACCACTGTCTTTTTTTTTAAATAGGTAAAGTAGGTAATAGATTTTGCTTGTGCATAGTTACAGAATGCATGCAAATGAAACCACTAGAGAGCTGATAAGAAAATATTTCTTCAGAGTCCAAAAAAGGTGATTGGCAATATTGTAGAAAGCAGCCTGAATACACAGTTCTTCACAGTTGAGCAAGCAACAGCAGATGACAGCAGAGTGTGGAATGTTTCATGTCATTTTTGTCAAGTCCATCAATTCTTTCTATGGTTCAAATATCCTGACACTTCTTAGAATTAGTTCTGTTGATTATTACTCTTTGTCTATTAGGCTCAGCAAAGTCCTCCTTCTTAAACAAGGAGTGCAGAAAGTGCTCGTCATTAACCATGGTCACTTCTCTTAGTTTTACTCTTCATGTATTCTTCGTTACTGGAAATACAGAAATGACAAGTTAAGAGTTGTGTTTACTTGTTTTCTTACAGAATTATACACAGGGTAACAACTTTCCTCCCCTAAACAGGCTGCAGCAAAATTTGGCAGTGATTCTCTTATGACCATGAGCCCTGGTCAAAAGCACTGGGTCTCTTGTACAACAGCAAACCCCTAGGGGTTTTCCAGGCATTGCAGTACACTTGTATTACGTGAGCTAGAACTACTTGCTGCTGCAAAATGCTGCACACTGTGGATATCAGAGAAACACAACAATCTGAGATCACTCAGCAGTTCACAACAGCTTATTTTTATCTTGCAAAACTGTGGTATTTACTACTTAAAAGTAGCAGTCTTCATATGTCATGAATATCAGTGCTCTCAGCTTCCGCATGATGGTCTTCCCTCAGATGAAAAATCATACCTATAAAAAAACTTTCAGGCACAACTAATGTTCAAGTCAATGTAGCAATCACTCGATTTCACAAAAAAAGACCAAAACAAAACAAAACCAAAAACAACAAACAAAAAAACCCCCAACAACAACAACAAACAAACAAAAAAACACCAACCAAAACAAAACAAAAAAAAAAGTCTCTGCAGTCTCTGAGACATAATAGTAATGAATGTTCTACAAGGTGAAAACTAACTAAAGAGATGATTATCACACCTGAAACTCATACAGACAGCATTACAAAAGGTGTTACCTGTGCCTGTCACTAGATTTTCAGAGCATTCCACCATCCACTCTACAGACTTCAAATTGAAAAAGAAGTACTTCACAGTGCTAAGCAGTATTATTCTTAAAGAAAACTGTTGCTTTATAAACTAAATCCAAAAGCTATGAAGAAGAAATTGTTTCACTGTTTAAAGGGGGCCAAATGAACCACAGATCAGCACAGGCTAAAGGGACCATAAGAGGCTATCTAATTCAACCTTTTGCAGGAAAAGCAGCCTGGATGAGATTATTGAGCATCACTGTCCAGCTGTGTCTTGAAAACCTCCTGTGATGGGGACTCTACTGCATATCCATGCAGAAGTTGTTCCAGTGAATCATTCATCATTATAAAATCACACTCATTGTAAATCATTTTCCTTGAATCATTCTCATTGTACAAACAATTCTTTCTTACATAGAGCGGAAATCTCCCTCACTACAACTTGTATCCACTGCCTCTAGAGAAAAGGAGGGTCTCAATACTATCTGTAGTCATGCCTTTAAGTTTTGGAAAACTGTGTTGAGGTTCCTCCTGAAAAAGACCCTAACTTTTGGCTAACTTTTGGACTGAAAAGACCTAACTTTTACAGTCTGTCTTCAAATGTCAAGTTCTCCCCATCCTTGACCACCTTTATGGCACTCCTTTGACCCATCTTCAGTCCGTCCACATCTGTTTTGGAACTGTGTGGGCCAGAACTGGACACACTACTCCATGTGTGGTCTGAAAAGCGCTGGTGAAGTGGGGTGGTCACACCTCTCTCTGTTCACAGTGCCCTGTGGATGCATCTCAGGATCCACTTTGCCTCAGTAGTTGCAGCAGTGCACTGCTGACCTGGTGTCTGTGTGCTGTCTGCTGGGAGCCCTGGGCTCCTCTTGGCAAGGCTGTTCCACAGCTCATGGCTCCTAGCCTGGCTGGGCTCCGGTTTTGTGCTCCCAGGTGCAGGATTCTGCACTTCCTTGGTTGAACTTCACACAGTTCTTGTAGCCCAGTCTTCCAGCCTGTTCATATCTCTGAAAGGTGGCTTTCCCTGCTGACGAGTTCCCCTCAACACCCAGTTTAGTGACACAGCAAACGTGGTGAGGGTGCTTTTGGTCCCATCCAGATCATTCATGGAGATGTTACAACACGGAGCCCAGTACTGATCCCTGGGGGGCCCCACTTGGGACAGGCTGCCAGCCTCAGTGAAACACGTTGCTCACCTATGAGGTGATTCCTGCCCATTTCACAGATCACCGCCATCCAGTCTATATTTGACATTTGTCTAGCTGTGGGACACATGATACATGTCAAATGCTTTACTGAAGTGCAGGCAAGCAACAGCACTGCTTTCTCCATATTGACTGAATATGGTAATTTGTTTTAGAAAGGTGATCAGGTTAGCCTGGCATGATTCGTCTGTGATAAATCTGTGCTGAATTTTCCCAGTCACTTGCTTCATTTAATTGGTAATAGTTTCTATGACGCTTGTTCTGCCACTTTTCTAGGGACTGCAATAAGGATACTAAGTCATCTTTTGGGCCATTCTTACCGACAGGTATGAGATCTGCTGTCTTCCAGTCATCAGGGATACCCCCTGATCATTATGAATTTTCAAAAATAATAGGACAGTGGTCCTGCAACACTACCAGCCACTTCTGCTGACACCCTGGGGTATATTCCCTCCTGGGCCTTGCATTTATGTGGGTTGAGCCACTACTGGTGGGTCAACACGTGTGTTGTAGCTGCTTGATCCTGGGAGCTACAGTCTGGCTCCAGCCACTCCACTGAACAAGGAGGAAAGAAGGTACTGAGAACCTCTGTCTTGCCAGCATTATCTGTAACTTTGTTCTCTGCTTGGTCTAGTAACGGGCCTGTGTTTTCCCTGGGCTTCTGCTTAACTGCTGCCTTAGTTTGCAATGCAAGATGTAACCAAAAGTATGTATTCTATCACCATCTGTTAAAACCAGGTGGTGCAGTGTTCTTTATCTCTTCCATGACTCATCCCTGATAACTCCCTCGAGAAGGGGTGGGAGTGGATATCTTCTGTTAATGGGCCATCAAACCTCACTGCACGACTGATAAAATTAGGTCATCCCAATGTGAGATGCTCCACCCAGGGGGAGGAACCAAGCATTCTACATCTAATTGGCCACTGGTACGTGCTGCTGTTTTGTGTCAGTGGACGCAGGACGGACAACAACTCCTCGAAGTGTGCTGGACTATTAAATTAGTAGCTATTAACTGCGTACTATACACACTCAAGCGTTGCTGACTAAGAAGAAGGAAAAAAACATCAATGGTACAGCCTACAGGAAAAGGGAATATGACAAACATATTTCATCTTGATGTAAGATCAGAAACAAACATGTTTCATCTGAACACAAGAAATTTTTTTTTCTGGACAGATAATTACTAAAACAACTTCTGCAAGGATGTGGCAGAGTTCCCATTGCTGGAGGTTTTTAAGCTGCGGTGCAAAACAGTGTTAGATAATCTTATCTAGGCTCCCTTTTGCGCAAAAAATTGGACTGGATGATCTCCTGAGGCTCTGTCAATCTGAGCTGTTTTATGATTCTAAGACAGGATGGATTTCTTAAGACAAAGATCAAGTAACTCTAGGGATAAGAAAAATAAAGAATACAATAAATTTTATCTAGAAAGGAAACAACCATGTATCTGTGAAGCATTTATCAAAAACAAGAACAAACTTCCCTCTCTTGATTCTTCATTTCTGGTATAATTCTTGCCATGAGAGTCAAGGGGAAATATTACTAGAATAATGTCAGAATTGTTTATGATTTATGAATATAAACCTTTGGGAAAAAAGGCCAAGCTTAACATACCTGTCCCCTGCATTTATACCAACAATTTCAGAACAGCCTAAAAAAATTAGACACAAAAAACTTCACTCAACTGGAACTTGAATTGGGTGCCTACTGCCTTTATATCTGTGGAATGTGAACTATGGGTACCAAGAGAACATTTGAAACACAAGTGATATGAAGACAACAAAATACAGACTTGACTTTATGTTTCAGCAGTCAGATAAATTGCTTACTAGGAATTGAAACAGCAAAGAAAAGATAGATTTTTAATCAGCTGTCACAATTGGACAGCCCTTAAAATCAGAAGAGGGGCCCATTGATATATTTCACACTGAGCTCTATTGGCTTAAAAATCAGTGGCATAAACACAGAACTTTCCAACTTGAGAAATTTTAATTTCTATATTGCGAAGTATTCTACATGAGGATGAAAGATTTTGTTATTGCTGTTGGTTTGGGTTTTGGTTTTTTTCCCTCCAATAGAAAACAACAGAAAAGATCTCCTACCATTAGAGAAAAATGAAAAGGTGTTTTGGCATACTTCATTATTAATTCAATAGTTAATATGCATATAAATTCTTTAGCGACTTGCTTTGGCAAATCATACCTATGCAAACTTATGCATTTTTCATACAAAAAAATACCTCAATAAACCTCTGAATTGAAGTTGAGCAGGTATTTTAGTCACTTACTGAGCCTGAGTCAAAGCAATTACAAGCAAAAAAGTCCATTAGAAACAGTTTGACAACTTACTAAATAGACATCCAAAACTGAAGCATTATCATTTTCCATTTCCAATGTGCTCTGTTCTGAAGTCAAATAGATAGCACTGTCTCCCAAAGTGAATGTTGAGCTTGAAGGTAACCCCTTACTGCAAAGAGAAGGGAGAACACAGTCAACCAAAAGCCCAAGTTACAAAGCTTAGTCATAACTGAAAATTTAAAAGTAAGTTTCCCTATTAAACATAAAAATCTTCAAAATACTTGGAAAAAAGGAATGAAATAAATAAATATAGATAGATTGGCAATGGCTAAATAACTGGAAGCTCATATTTTACTAACTGTACAATTTATTTTTGCATTTACTAAAATTTTACCAGAAAATAATGCTATTCCTGAATTTCAATATTTATTTAATGAATGAAACTATGTCACAGTAAATGTCACATAATTTCATTAATCTCAAAATGCATTACTTCCACATTACAAGTGGTGTAAATTTTGGCAGCGTTTTGTAATTTAAAATAGTAAGCAATTAAGCACATTGTAACATTAGTAACATTGGACTTTTCCATGCAGACACAGTTCACTAGCAGCCATAAGTTCAGAAGGAAAAGTGGGAGAGCAATAGTGTATTGTAATTAGTAATCACACCTATGCAAGGAAGTGATTTATTCAGAGCAGGCGCACTCTATTACTTTATTCATTGATTGATTTTTTTGTTCTCTGCCTTACAGAAATAATGTGAAACTGCAAATGCACCTCCACAGAAATCTCATTTTGTAATGCACTTGGTCAACAAAGCTGAAACTCTCAAAGGTCTTTTAATGGAGTTATATGTCCCTTATCGCATATCTTACTAGCTGCCAGAAATTAGGCTCCAGGCTGCTTTGAAAACTCAACTGTCAGTTGTGCAGGGACATATTTTAGAAGTTCTTACCTGTTTACAGACAAGGTGAAAAGCAAAAATTCTGAATTATAACTTGGTAGGGAAACTTGGTTACAGCCATCAGTCCAGATATGACAAATTTCCCTCTCCTTTTGTACTATTTTAAGTATATTTCAGATGGGATAGAACTTCTGAAAGGGTAAAACTAGCATGCACAATTCAACATGCAGAAACTAGCATGTAAAGTTGAGATTCAAATGCTCAACAAAATAATGAATCAATGTCATACTGGAACAGCGCTTTAGATTCACCACATTACAATGTTCCTTTTATCATATAATGCACTTGACATTTTTTAAAAAGCAAGACTTTATCTTGTACTAGGATGACCCAGGTCCCATTGACTTAGCATTATTGTCATATGTGTAACTTGAATTCTATTGAGTAGTGTAAGAGAGTAAAAACAAAAATCTTGTAATTAATCTCTTAACAGCAATACACATGCCACCAGCAGTTGGTAACTGAAGTTCAAATTTGTTCAATAGCATCATCATAGCTGCATTTATTGCCAATTTCAATGCAGTCTGATTTTAATGAGACTGATACGGCAAAGCCATACTGGGGATGGCACAGGAGAGAACAAGTGAAATCCCCACATACACAGTGTTTCAGAAAGAGTAATTCAGAGGAACAGTGTTTTAATAGAGTTTCTACAGTGCACTGAGTTCTCATCCTTAATTCTTAGGTTGAATAAGAAAAGCCAAGCAAAAAAACCCCAAAAAACAAAACAAAAACAAACAAACAAAAAACCAAAAAACCCCAAACACTTTTACAGGTACTTTCTCTCATTCAGTAAATGACCAGCCATAAGGAGCTTGCTCAACTTTGCTGTTGCCCTCCTCTGGCTAATACATTCTATTTGATCTTGGTTCTTAATTAAGAAAGAAAAAAAGAAGCAAAAATAATTCCATCATTAGAGAACTGGGAAAGCTTTGTTTAAGCCACAATTACATGTTGTTTCAATCATAGTCAAATTTTCTTTCACATGGGGATACCCCTAGTGTCTCAGTGCATCTCTTCATAGCGTTTGAGCATTCAAGCCTTTTTCTTCCACCCAACTGCTTATTTTCATGAAGCATGTGTGAATTCAGTCCACTTTGAATCATATTCAGACAAAGTTGTCTAAGCTTCAGAAGCTAACAGTAGTGTGTGGATAGACAGAACACTTAAATTTAACACACAAAAGTTTGTTTATGTAGAACACCAACTGGCAAAAGGTGTGCTTAATATTCCTTGCAACAGAAATACCTATAAATCCCTGTCACTGGAAAAAAATGGCAGAACAGCATTTCAAAGTCTGGATGCTTCAGGAAGCTTGACTGTGTAAGAGAACAAACCCACAATGCCTCAAAGCCTTCCAAAATTCGAAGTGGTCTCCACCAAGAAACAGCCACACAAAGGTAAGACAAAAAATTGAAAAATATACAGATAAGAAGAAAAAAGAAGAAGGCAGAAGTCCAGACAACATATACGTCCTCCAGAAATGAGGCACAGAAGGCATAAAGAGAAAGAAGAATTAGATTTCATATAGATTTTTTCCCTTAAGCTCAGGTGTATCAGAAGAATTCAGCAGCCCTCCTTATACAGGTCACAGTATCTTGGCATTGTTCTGAAGAGGGAGGTAAAGCACCCCTTTATGCATCATGGCATTTTGTTTGGGTTTGGGACTGGAGAGTCCCATGAGACCTGCTGAAAAATATATTGAAAAAATATTTTCTATATTCTTGGGATATTTAAACAAGAATTGTAAAACATCTACAGTTTGAAACATTTTAAAGTATTTTAAAGCAAGTTCCAAACATTTCCAGAAGCACCATTGACCTTCTTCAGCTCTTTGCAATTCTAAAAGCCATGTCAAGTGAGGCAAGAGTCATAGTGCTTAGGGCATTCAGATTTGTCATCTTAAATTTAATTCTTCAGTACTAAATAGGAAAACTTTTCCTGGAAGGGGAAAAAAATCTGTTATCACTTATAATTCCTAATATAATATGTAAGTATTACATTTCCTAAGACAAAACAAATAAATCCTTTCAAAGAAGTGGTTTTGGACTAATAATTACATTTCCTAGTGGAAAACAGACCCTTTAGGTACTAAAATATCTCTGCACCAAATTTGAACCTACTTGAGGAATGGAAAATATTTGAAAATTTTAATAGAAGCAATAAATTGTCAATTCTGTTCATTTCCTAAAGGAATACTTGAGATTACTTATGACAAAACCACTTGACTGAGAAACAGCTTCATGGAAAAGAAACCAGCTGTCTTCTGGCATACAAGAAGGCCTACATTTACTGAATAGCATGTGTCAATGATTGTCTTTTTTTTCTTTTTCCTTCTGTTTTTTGGTCCAGTCCTTTTTGTACTGAAAAATACAGCCATTTCCCCCTCTCCACGACTCTTTCATTTGTACTAATTCCTGTTCACACTGTCTGGATAGCACCTTGGGTTTCCTCTAGTTTTTCAACAACAGAGGAATAACTTGGTGAAAATAATCCGCTTATAGCCTGGAAAAATACTCCTAATAAGCTGTATTTTTATGACTGCTGCTAAGTCTCTCACTTTAATCACAAGTCCCTACCTCTCTGCACTATATACCAATTAGTTATGTTAGTTTTAACATGTACCAAGACAGCTTTACAAAAGCCCTCATCACAAGACACAGCCTCAAGAGCTGGCTCTGCCTCAGCAAGTCACCTCGGTCTGCTTAACCTCAGCAGCAGCAGTCTCTCCCTTTCTACCCACAGGTGCTGAGCACTCTCAAGGAGAGAGGGTGCTGATCACCTTTCTTATGTTATAAGCCATTTTCCTCTCCTTGGGGAAGTATTACATTGGATAACAGAAACAGAGGGTAATCCTGAAGAAAAAACCCAACGCAAACAGAAAATACGGTGTGTGCGTCAAGGTATCCAAAAGTATTATTACTCTCTTTTTAATGAGGAAAATAATACATTCTGTTTTCTAAGTGTATGAGCACATACTGCTCATTGGTAGGAGTCAAGGAGATGTACAAATATCACATTATTACTAAGCACATAGGACTCTTCTTCTTTATTACCTTAAACCAGAAATTTCTTACAGGTTACAAGCAAATTAATGTACTCTCTACTTTGTGCTATGTTACTTTGAAGAACAATTAAAAAGCCTGATGAAGAAGATGCCAAACTGCAATTCTAATAAATAACAAACCAGAATGTCATAGTCAACTACATATTTAAAGATTGAAAGCAGGCTCACATTTGTAAACAAATCTTTAATTCAGGCTTTGTTTCAAAGACTGCTCCAAGCTTTCTGTTTATCAGAGACAAATGTTAAATCCTGCATCACATAATTTTCTAATATTCAAAAGAAGAACTCTGGCAAGAAGAACTTCAGATCTGAATCTACAATTCAGTGTATCATTGTAGCATGGGTTTTTTTTGGTGGGTTTATTTCCCTGATAGCTTTTATTATGAGAGGACTGAAGTTCCTTCAGTGAACCACAAAAACATAAGTAAAACTTCAAATGTATATTTTTTTTAGTGTCAGGAAGAAGGAATGACCTCTCTGAACTGATGCCAAAAGAAGTGGGTACAAAACAGCAGATTCCCCGAATCTTATGGAAATTAGTTCAATACTGAGCATGCTTTGCAGCTTTCTTAACTCCTAGCCATGACAGGGAAGCAAATCCTCATGAATTGTACATACTGAGATTGTGACACACACCACTATTTAATGACAATTAAAAAGTGCCTCCAGACCCTAGCTGAAGAAGGTACACCTAGACCAGCAAAGATGGTAGTTGGTAAGCCCCCATGGCAGATCTCTTGGCTACAGTGTAGATGTTCTGGCAGAAGATACGGAGAGAACCACACATCTGTGAATGCTAGTACCAGGTCTGCTGTGTCAGAGAATGTGCCCTCTTGTAAAGATGAAGTCCATACCTGGACTGCAGACACTAACAATCTGATTTTTTAAGATACACATGCTAATCACATAGCTGGCAACTTGTCCTACATTAGAGATTATTTCATTGACTGCATCACTACTGGAAAGTAAGTGAGTCTAGATGTGCAATCATAGTAGACCTGCTATTTTGTAGTATGTTTACAGTACAATATAATACTCATAGGTTTTCTTTACATTTAATTTTTTTATTTATTAAAATTTTTAATTTTTTTTAAAATTTTAACTTTTTAGAAACTAAAGAATATTTGAAATGCTTTAGATCTGAACTCTTTATTCAAACAACTTCACCATTTGCTTTTCCTGACTGATGCTGACACAAAGCAGTTCTGTAGTTTTATTTGATACTTAAAGTACTTTATAACTTTATTTCTGTCAAAGAAAAAAACTTTGTGAAAGATCATGAATATTGAAGTCCTACAGATAACTTGACACAAGTTGAAGTGAATGAGCTCTTTTTCTACTAATGCTTATTCATCAGTAGTTTTATTTCCTAAAGCTTGTGCAGAAACATTTTTGTTCTGCAATAAAAGCTTCATCTTCATTACACCCCAAAACATGCTTCATTCAATTTTTTATAGCAAACGATCAGACATATGGAAGATGCCACATCAGTAAATTTATTTCAAGGTAATGGAAGCTGTAAATATCACTGTCATCAAGTAATGCTGCAAGTAATTTTACTTCTTAGGCATATACAGTTGTCAAATATTTAACAGGAGGTAAAAACCTACTGCCTCAAGATTGCTTTTAAAATAACTTGATTTTATGGGCAACATGCAGTTTACAGGAAAGAACTACATCTTGGCACATGAGTGCATTTGTCAAATTTATACATTGAGTAGTTCAGGACTCCAAATTTTTCCAAACAATATTCAAGATGCTTGAATGGTTACCCTTCTTGATGGAAGCAGGCAAAGAAATGGCTCAATACACAGTAAAGAGATCTGCAAGCAGGCAAGATGGCACAACACAGCACACTTCAGATTCACAAGGGAGCATACAGGCACATACAATCCCTCAGCAAGACTTTCTGGCTTAAGCATGGTATTGGACTGACACAACTGAAATATATTCAAACACAACTCAAATCACATTTAACCTAGCTCACTAGCATCTGCACAACTTTTCTTAAGACATTCCTGACACTTCCTGGATTAAAATCAGACAGGATCTAAGCACACCTGTGGATGAAGTTTCACAGAAATTTACTTCAGAAAATGGTTGTTATGGAAGAATTTAAAGCAGACCATTCAGTGTACATTCACTGTACATTCAGAATAAAGAACAATTTTTCCTTTTCCTAGCACATCACCATTTTCTACAGCTGTCTCAGTCTACAGCCAAATTACAAGAAGTACTTCCTACCCTGACCTTAATGTAGTTTGGTTTATGGTACAGACTAAGGCCCAAGCAAAGTTTACATATCCAATTTAGTTTTGGAACAGGAAGAGAAATTCATATAACATTTTCCACCATGTTTATGCTTTCTCTTTCATGATCCCCAATTACAATATGTACAATTACAAACTATTCTTTACCTGCTAGAATAGAGTGTAGGTTGATCACGTTGACAGTGATCATCTGCATTCAAGGAAGAAGAAGAAAGTGTGGTTGCCAAGGAAGCTGCTTCAAACAGAGATTGAGTGCTTGGCACTAGATCCGGTCGGTGGTGCGAACCTAGTACTGCATATGCAGAAAAAAAGAACAATGTTAACAAACTTAAATTTAGCCCAAGAATCTTCACATAGGTATATCGAGTCCCATAGTGCCCTCATAAGTTTCTTGAAGTTTCCTAATGTTTGAATTGATGAGATGGTATTATTCATATGCCCATACCCACACTCTTTCATATTACAGAATGTATTTCAGCTGCTAACAAGTACATTCAGCAGAATACAGAGTAACTCCAAAGTCAAATATTAAACAGAGGTATGAGTTATGAATTCTTCTCAATCTGAGGACTATACTCATGCTACCAGGGCTCATTTATCAGACTGGATTAGGTAATTTGTTCTGCTTTCATCATGGCTGCAGGCAAGTTCTGAAAGGGGCAAAGTTGTATCTCTTCAAAAAAACTCTGGGAACAATGAACTGAGCTTCAAAACACTTCATGTGACGTGTGTTTAGAGATCAGTGAAAAGGATAGCAGTGGCTCTGGCCTTAATTTTCTACCTGGGCTGAATACTTTTTTCAGGATGTTCTGAAATCTGAAAGTTTAACATCATATTACAAACTTTGATTCTGACTTTGCCTTGCTCCTGGAGGTCCATTTTGACAAATATTACTAACTACTCTCTCCAGAAGAACAACCTGACTGATTTTGAGAGTTCAGCCATACTAGTAGTGTTCTAGTTACAGGACTTCTAGAGTTTATACAAAAATTTTAATAACATAATTTAGGTTGTTCATTTGAAAGACCGTACCTTCTTCATCAAGGCTGGCATAACTTTGTCCTTCAGCAAGAATGCCATGCTTTTCATCCTTCCACTCCTGGCTAACTGCACACACTATTTCTTGTGATGCTGCCTTTAGGGCTGTGATGGAATTACACCGTTTCTTTGAAGGTGAAGTCTTTAAAGCTGCATTACCAAATGAACATAGATGTTGAATGATGTCATCTTATCTCCCTACACATCTTTAACAGCAAACGAAAAAGTAAGCCAAATAGAAAATATGGGTTCTGAACACAGATGAAGAACATATCCAGAAACCTACTTTACAAACATTACATTAAAACTAGAGTGAAAGGTATTGTTATTTCATCTGCAAGAGAAGTACTTTTGTCTTTTTCAGTTTCTTACTGCTTATTATAGGACAATAAGTCAAGTCACTGGCACCAATGATTTAAAAAGCTCCTATGGAGTACCAACCCATGTAATCAGAGACAGAATGATACAGGAAAAAAACCCAGAAAATACAAAAATGGAAAAGACATTTGGAGTATTCTGAGAGGTTATGATCTTTTTTTTGAGCTGTTAACTACGTCTATGTAATGATACTGAAGAATTTCCACTTCAGACTCATCTGTCAAACATTTCTTTTTGGGTAAAATAAACACTTCCACAGTCTTGATGGCCTACACACTCAGGTATTAGCACCTCTTTTATACGTCTCAGCAGAGCCTGCATATTTAAAAAGTATTTTGAATCAAACTCTACAACTGATCACTGCCCCTACTACTGAACTACGACCCCCATCTGTAGTTTTTCTCCAAAAGGATACCAGCTATTTAATTTCGTGATTTTCAGCTGCTGGCTGCTGATCTCGATGCACTGGCTGCAAATGCATACTTCAGATGCACTATAACACTTCATTGCTTTACTATTGCTTTACTACAAAGTTCAAATTAAACACATTAAGTCACTTGGCTGAAGACTGAAGGAAAGAATCAGCTACATAGTTCCAGGGTATTTTTAAAAAAGAACACAGAAGACAGTTGCTGAGCTAGTCTCTGCCCAAGGCTAAATCCAGTTATTAAGTTTTTGTTGTTAATTATGCATGGTTGTTCTGTGCAGTAGGGGAAAAAAACAGATTCAGAGCAGGGCTAAAGTGTTTAAACTGAAATGTCTGACTCAAAGTTTAGATATAATATTCCTGAAGGCAGGAAGACTCCCAATTATTTTTGAAAGAATAATAATGCATTTGAACCATTAATCTGTACAAAAGTGCATTAAGAGCCCCGTATACAGAGGAAATCAATAAGAGTAGGATACTTAGACAGGTTAATTGCCAGGAAAAATGAGACAGATTAATTAAGATCAGAGAGAAAATTAGGCATGATATACTTTAATTGTACGTTGTAGGCTTCAAATACAGAACAGGTTGTGTCTTGTCCTGGAACAAATCTAGCAGTCAAAATTAGAAAGAATTGGGGGAAAAAAGACACAGATGTTGAGGCAAGATGTATGGTATTTATTTTGTCAAACAGGAGTGTCTAGTAGTAAGGAGCAGACACTCTTTATTCTTTATCAATGCAGATGAGTTACTTTGAGTATTGTCTCAGACAGCAGAAGTCCCACCAGTTCTTTGGCAAAATTATTCTAAGATTTAAAGAGAACTGGGTCTCAGGAGGCTCCTTTCTCCTTTAAGCTGAATTTTTTTTCACATTTTGTCACATTTTGTCAGTTGCTTCTATTTTCTTATTAACCAATCTTTTCCAAAGGACTTAACTTTGAACACTTTAAGTTGTTAATTTATTCTAGTATTTGTAGTCATTTTTAGTTTAAAAATCTTATTTACTTAAATCTTATTTAGTTCTAGCATTTGTTTGTATTTTGTTGTCTCTCTGTCCACACAGAATTGTTTCTCAATCCAGATAACTAATGAAAATGTTAGAGACCAGCATAACACTGGTCAGAAAGTATTTGCAAAACACCTTCTAACAGTTTAAGACAATGCCATATGCTCAGCACTCCTCCTGTAGTATTTGAGCCGAGTGACCATTCCACATTTTGACACTCAAACTCCAAAGCAAATACACTTCCATGAGCAGGATTATGAAACTGCTAACTCAGATCCATTTTAAAGTACAATTTCCTCTACAAACTAGAAAATTCTAGCCCATCAGTTAATACTTATTTGTCAAGAACACTGCTTCATAAAAAAACCCTCAACTCAGAAAACACTCTCTCCTACAGCGTAATCAAACCCAGCCATTCTCTTACTAGGAGAAAAAAAAAAAAAAAAAAAGGTGCAATTTCAGCATCACCTCCATGGGTTTAAAAAATAATCTGGTAGTAAAGCAGCAAGTTAGTATGTGGGCACACTATTCAAAACACCTAATCTGAATGTTTTACTGTAAGGTTTTATACCACTTGTGATAATTGTTGGAAAAAAAAAATCTCATTGCTCACAATAATCCAAACAGCTTTTCCCCAAAGAACTGCCTGGACCTCATCAAATCTCAAGCATTCATCTTTGCTTTGCCAGTATATTTGTTAGAGACTTTCTTACTGCACACACATAGAGCATATCTCAGCACTGTCAAAGAATGGCATGTGTTGGAAGCAATATGAAAAATGACCTAGCTCCAAACCCTGCTGAGCCCAGTGACACCTGCCACTAGAGCAGGTTGCTCAGATCCCCACCAAATTGGTCTTGAACACTCCCAGGATGGAACATCTACCATTTCTCTGGGCAACCTGTTCCAGTGCCTAATCACCCTCACTTGTAAAGAGCTTCTTCCTAACATCTAACCTAAATCTACCCTTCTTCAGCTTAAAGCCATTCCCTCTTGTCCTGTCATCATTTACCCTTTTAAAAAGTCCATCTCCAGCCTTCTTTTAAGTCCCCTTTAGGTACTGGAAGGTTGCTACAGGATTTCCCCATAGACTTCTCTTCTTTAGGATGAACATCCCCAACTTGCCTAGTTTGACTTCATAGGAGAGGGGCTCCATCCCTCTAGTTGTTGACCCTCCTCTGGACTGTCTCCAACAGTTCCATGTCCTTCCTGTGCTGTGACCCCAGAGCTGATGCAGCCCTGCAGGAGGGGTCTCAGCAGAGCAGAGGGGCAGAATCCCCTCCCTGGCCCTGCTGCCCACCCTGCTTTGGATGCAGCCCAGGATACATTTGGCTTTCTGGGCTGGGAGTGCCCATGGCTGGGTCATGTCCAGCCTCTCATCCCCCAGCACCCCCAAGTCCTTCTCCCCAGGGCTGCTCTCCATCTGTTCATCCCTCAGCCTGTGCTAGTATCTGGGGTTGCCCCAACAGAGATGTAACACTTTGCACTTGACTTTGTTGAACCTGGTCAGGTTCCCATGGGTCCACTTCTCAAGCTTGTCCAGGTCTCTTTTGTCCCCCATCACCATCCTTCTCTGCACTTGCAATAGTTCAGATTGAATTTCCTTTCACTATCATGGTCAATTTATAGAGAAATTATCCATCAATTCATTAATATTTATAACACTCACAAAAAGTTTTATTTTCCTGAAAAGCTGCCATAACATATCATGCATACAGGGAATCACTACTTGGGATTAATTCCAATTTTCTCTTTTTCTTTTAAAGATTCCTTCATTTTCCTTAAAATATCTTAATTGTTTAAGTATAATTAGTCTCAGCCTTTTCCTTTCATCTTTCTAGCCTGTTCTTTTTCTTATGTAGAATTTCACAAAATACTTATCATGTACGTTTCTGCCTTCTTGTTTAAGTATCAGTTTTCCCTCTTCTTCATATGCCTTTACACATAATCGTGTTTGTTGTTCTGATCTGCCAGGCCTTTAACACTGGTTTTCATGGAGAGGCTCAGAGTTCACAGGCTCGAATATCTTCAGAAAAATGGTATCATCTTTAGACAACATGCAGAGCAACAAAGGCCAGTATGACTTTCTACCAGTGGTAGAAAAGGTAGTGAAAATTAAAGATCTAAACTTTTGATGGAAAAGCCTGCATGAAGGTGTCTCTAAAGTTGTTGTTGTTGTGGTTTTTTTTGGTTGTTTTTTTTTTTTTTTTTTTTTTTTTAATTAGTAAGACACTAAATTAATTTCCCTGATTTGAGTCAGTTTTGCCTAGGATAGTAATTGGTGACTATGTCACTGTCAGGGACATAGTGTTTCCCTGTCCTTATTTGAACCCACCCACCTTTTGTTATAACTTTTCCTTCCTCTAGTTGAAGAGGGGGAGTGATAGAGTGTCTAGGTCACCTGAAGCCCACTTTAGACAGGCCTGATGTGACAAAAATACATAGTACATAATTCTCTCTAATTTTACTAATGGAGTAAAATCCCACTTGTCAGAAATTTAGTTTCTTGACTGGAGCTAAAAAAGTGCTATATGATGTTGAAGAAAGGCTTGTTTTATTGCCAAGACAGGAGCATTATAAGGTTATGATTATAAAAATATCTAAAAGAGTAGAAGTCATTACTCTCTTACCTTGAACTTTTTTGAAAACTCTTGCATTCATAAACTTTAAAAATCTGTCTGCATAAAAACTTGGTCGGTGAACTGAAACAGTATCCTACAAGATTAAAAAAGATCTCAGTCACATTTTCCACAAGTAAGGTGTCAAGGAGAAGCTGGACACCTCAGGAGAACTATATTATGCATTTCAGGCATAGTAAAAAATAGTGAATCATTACCATTTATGAGTTATGAATTATACAGCTATATTCTGCAAAATCTTCCAAGCATTTGAAATTTTTTTTTTCAATTTATGTACATTTTTCAGTTATAGATTCATCAATGTTCTGCTAGGTGGCTAGACTTGTGCAAGTTATAAGGGCAAACAAATATTATTAGTTGTGTTTTGAAAGCTCGACAAATAAAACCAGAGCATGTATTGGGAAGATTTCAGCAGGAGCTCAAACCACATGGTGAGGTTAGACTACAAATGTACCAGAACAAATTTTTTCCTGGTCAACATGAGCTGGTCCACCAGCTAAAATATCAGCAGTTTGAAAATTAATAAAATCTACTTACCCCATCATAAACAAGAGCTTTCCAAGAATGTTCGAGCTTCTTCATTAACCTAAGTATGTAAAAAACTAAATCAGAACTGCTTTATAAAGCTTCCACTTCTATAAGTAATTTCAGAATATTTTGCTCAGTGAAAATTCATTGAAAGTTGAAGTTCAACTTACCTGTATGACTGGAGAATATCAATAATACCCATAAATAAAAGCAGCTTTTCACCTTTATGGCTTTTTGCTGGAATACCTCCCATTCTAAGAGAAACAACATAGAATATTTTTAAGACATCTCTGATCACCAGTTACCAGCTGAACTGTACCCACTTGTAAACCCAAAGGAGTAGACAATATTCATGTCAGATGCCACAATGCAAAGTCAGTCAAATTTAAGTCACCTAGCATGCAATGGATTTTAAACAGAAAATTTGAAGTATCTGGGATTCAGTGGTAAATATACATGATGAAAAAAAATTAAGACACATTTTAGACAGAATTGGAAATATTCAGATGATCTGAAAAGTGGAAGAAAGTATACATCAGTTTATTGCCAAGGAAAATAAGTAACTTTAGATAAGGGAGAATTTTCTCACTTTAGTGATCATAGGTAACAAATCACAGAGAGTCTGCATGTTAATCAAAGTCTAAAAAGGTAGTTTCATATATTTTTCCCTAAAAATTATGCATTACTGTGCTTTTCCAAAATTTCTTTACAGACAGATAAGTGACAGATAAAGCAACAGTATCAAACTGAGAATCCTGAATGCATGGGCCTCCAGTTGGTCCCGGATCCATACTCAGCCATGAACAGTCATTCTAAAACCCTCTCTTCCTACTCCAACACCTAGAAAAATGGTCCATTTTAGAACCTCAGCATTGTTTTTTGCTCCACTAGCCATTATGTCGATATGAACGAGATAGTGCAAGGAGCAAGAAAGGAGTACACTTGACAGCATCTGAGTAGGACTATATTAGCTCACGTGGTGTGGGAGCCCAGCTAGTGCAACACCTCTGCCATTGTACAACAGCACTGGCCATCTTCTTTGTGAATGTGAGTGAGTGGTAAAAACCAAGTGAAATAAAGCTCTGTCTAATTATAATCCAGAGTTCTCAGTGTCTGGAAACTCTCTGTGAATGCTGAATAATTCTCATAATTAAATAATAAAAATTTGACATAATTATTATTATCAAATTATGAAAAATCATAATCCTCTCACTCGTTTGCTGTAGGTTTAAGCACAGATTTCTATATCATTAGTTGTATTTATCTACACAGCTCCCTTGAGAACCAGGAGAAAAGTAAATCGTTAACTTTAGATTAAATCCTCATCAAAATAAAGGATTGATTGTATGCAATGCTGAATGGTGATGATAATACTCTTATAGCACTTAATATATTATAAAGGAAACAACAGAATAATGATTGTTTATAAATTCAAATTTCTATTAAAGTTTTTGCTAGACAGAAAAATAGGAGAAAACATCAATTCTTAATCTCAGGAAATATAATATATGACTGCACTTTAGTGGTTGATGATATCATTCTATGTACATTGAGTATACTACTTCAAGATGAAAACAACCCCTCTAGGAATATCCATTTCAATATTAATTTATTGGTTTTGCTTTGGTCTCACCAGGCTGCTTTCAGTTAAAATTAGATTATAGCTGGGACTCTTGTAACAGTTGTCTGATAGCATCTCTTTTATAAAAGAATGCATGTGTGCATACGTAAGTCACTCTGAACTATCATGTATTTAAAGACTATCAATCTATTGACCAACATTCCAATTTCATGCTCTCTGGCAAATCTTGGTGGTGCAGCTTTTGGAAAAAAAAAAAAAAAAAAAAGAAGGCTCAATCTTTCAATTCCTGGAATGCAGTGTACTCATGAAAGTTTTGCCTGTTAATACTTTGAAAAGCAATGTTAAGAGCAGGTTACAGCACTTACGTGTTTGTTTTCTCTGTGGTGACGGAGTCTCCAGACTTCCCAGGGCCCTGTATAGACTCCATGGCTGTGGAATAAAGAACTTTCTGCCCTCCATGGCGTTTAGCATCTGATGCACTCTGGGAACACTCTCCTCTTTCCTTCATGTTACTGTTCAATATGTGGATCCCCAGAAGCAGACTGTAATCCATGATCTTAAAACTTTCTAGAACCTACCAAAGAAGGAATGACTACACTGAAAACACAAAAGAATTACACAGCAGCATTTCGCAAACCTGACTGAAAACAGGCTCTCAAGGCACAAGCTTCTCTTATTAGGAAGTGTGTGAAATTACAGTTACACAAAAAACTTTTACTATCCACAAGTGAAGTACTCTAATTAGCTGAATGCTCTTGTAACAAGTGAGAAAGATGCACAGCTGAAATGCAACCTGATGTTATTTTCTAGTCAAGGAAGATAATTCCAGGCAGCACCTTTTCCTTTATAACAAATAATCAATTAATGGTTCCATCATATACTTATGAACAACACATTTTAAAAATTATCTCTAATGCACATTCCAGACCTCCCCGAGCGTTTTTGCCTATCCTCCTCTCTTATCTCCCCTCCACCTTCTATTTGTAAGAGAGACCGTACTCTTGGAGAACTTTCAAATGGCAACAATAGTATTTGCTGCCACCCTCTTATTAGCATCTAATGGGACTGGAGTACAAAAATCATGCACTTCTCTACCAGGCTAAATAGAGCCTATCTAAACTCAAAAGACAGGTTTTACTTCTGAAGCACGACTTAAGCAACCGTCCTTCTCTTCTAGTTCTACCAACCATTTCTGTCTCTGGCAGCATGTCTTCTCACACACAAATAGTTTCATTTGTTTTTACTCAACTACACCATTATGAAGTCTGGCATGCTGTTATTGAAAGCATGAAAGCTCAAGCCAATACCCAAACATGAACTAAAGCAAGCTTTGATCACATCTAGTAAAATAACCAAACTGTTCACAGCAACAGTTTAATGACAGACAGCGACTGTGTTTAATGTCTTACACGACACTGCTAAGTGGAGGGAGAAACACCAGTAACAGCCAGGAGGGATATGCTGTGCCACTCACCTCTCCTTCACCTCATGCAGCTCAGCAGTGATTCATATGTTTTGGCACATAATGCCTGAAGATAATGGTGTAATTTTTGTCACAGAATCAAGAGGCAATAGTACATCTTTTTACATGAACAAGAAAAGAAGTGATTTTACAGAGATGAGAGTAGATTCTAGGTATGTAATTTTGACACAGATTATCCAAACATAAGTATTTTTGGTTAAGCAGAAACATCCCTTCTCTTAATGAAAAAAAAAGCAATTTCAGTACTTGCATAGGTTGAAAACTATGTGGCAGTAAAACAGTAATTTAGTATGGATCTGTATGTCTAATCATAAGGTTTTTATACCACTTACCCAAACTGTTGGAAAAATACTCATTGCTCAGATAACCAGAGCAGTGATGAAACAAAGCATAAACATAGAATGGCACAAAATCGGATCTGATTTTCAGACTCAAAGAATGACTTTAAACACCATGGGTTTGCTCTTGTGCAGAGGGATCCTACTCAGTGACGCCTTAGTTCAAATGGAACCAGAAAAAGGCTGCTAATGTATGGCCTTCGTAGTCCACAGCATCTTCTGATGACAGAACTCACAAAGGATTTTATACACAACAAAAGCTGTATTCTAACCACAAGATTCTGGAATTTCATTGTGCATTGTGTGGACATGTTGGTGGTTTGCAATCATAAATTGCAAAAATAGCATAGGTAACAGGTACAAAGGCACTCGGTGCCAAAAAGGTCTAAAATTTTATTTACTGCTTACTTATTGCTATCCTTTACTCAGACTTTCTCAGAAAGAAATTACAACATCATGTATTCATTAAAAATATGTAGTCAATGAATGTTTGCCATAAAATGCTGAAACTAAATTCAGGATAGGCTGAAAAAGAACACCTTAATAATACAGTAAGCAACACTGTTCATGCAAAACCAGAACAGGAGCTAGTCAGGCTTGGGAAAAGCATTGCCACATTTATTTTGCAGTTATAAATTACTGCTGACAGTTCTATCTTCAACATGTTCTTTACTGCATTTTGAAATAGGTCACACTAGACACGTGATTCTACTGCACTAGTTACATAACCTACGTCTATGATTGGATGTAGTCTCATGGGAGGCTGTGCTGTAGTGTGCTACTCCTTCTTCCACAGGGACCTCTTATGTGATAAAATTAATCCTTCTGACTACATCAATTCATCACTGCCACTTAAACCCATACTACTTGTACAGTACAACAGACCACGCCTTGACAATTTATGATTTTGGAGCAGGATTACCGAAAAACATCATAAAACCAAATTTCATTATTACAGCTTGTTAACAGACTGAAACACCTTAATCCAATAATTAATTAAGTTAATCCAATGGATTAACTGCAGTACAAATTCTTATAAACAGCACACAGCATAAGAATCCTTGTCCCCCAGACACTCTGTTCATGGCCCTACTCAGAGGTGGCATTACACTGTCCACAAAGTGTCTTCAGGATATCATGACGTGATCTGGCCCTGTCTGCCTACAGCTTTGATGTACAGTTCTGATTACTTCCCCTTAGAAACGTGAAAACCAAACCAACCACTCCTTATGCAAATTAACCTTTGTGACCATATCTAAGCATGTTTCACTCCCCATTTGTTTCTAATCAAACTTCTGGCAAGAAATAACTAACCAGAAAAATAAGGAAGAATCTCATAAATCAGCACTCAACAAAACTTTGTGTCAAACTCCTCAGTCTGTATTAAGACAGTAAATCAGTTGGATTTACAGCTGAATATATCTGAGGTGTTCTCACATATATATCTTCATTAATATTTAAAATACCAAATCGTGACAATTTAAAAATATGTAACATTTTGCACACACAGTTGTACAAAATAATCTGTTTCAACAAGGACAAGTTACAAAATGCAGAACATCAAGACATTTCTGTTCCTGTGCTGAGGTTTGTTTGCAGATACTTTTGATGATTTTAGGACTGCTTTTGAGATGCAGCAGCAAGTTTTTGCTCAAAGGCACCAAAATGATACCCTAATCTAACAAAACCCCCCCACTAAAATAAATTACAATATTACATGGCTATATTCATAGCAAAAGGAGAAAGCCCTGCAAAACACCTGGCTCTATCCATGCGAGATCACTAGAAATCAACATAAGCTCCTAGAAAAACACTGCTTATGTAGGTAAAGGGAGGAAAACCCCAATCTTTGCTCATGTACTGACATTCTGACATGTACCTTGCTAGCAAAATGGCACTGTGGGGTTTCAGCAAGAATGGTCCTAATCATGCTGTGTACTAACAAGTGGTATATTTGTTAATGACAAGTAAACCTTCTGTTCATTAACTTAACATTAAATTGTTCATCTTGGTAATATTTATGTGTTAATTCACTAACTACACAGATTCTGTCAACACAGTGTTGTCACTTGGTCACCAAGTCCTGTGGTCAAGGCTGACTTCAGCTGCTCTGAAAACTTTCAGATGGCAAGTGACACTCACCCCTTGCAGCCTTAAGCACTATTTTGTTTCGTACCACATAAAAACCCACAGTAAAATGGCATCACAAAATATGTTGTTTCAGAACATGAAAATTTAACTCTCTGAATCACATTTTCTTTTCTCAGAGCTAATCAGATGTTAAACTATTCTGTGAATCATCTTAGACATGGTTACGCTCCACTATCTCAGCCAGTGACTAACGGAGCAAAACAAGTATTTCTGCCATGAAATGTAATTTATATTTTATATGCAGCCAGCCCAAACTACACACTGTCTGACAGAGAAATCTGCATTTACATTTGCTATCTATGCAAAACAGCATGCAAAAAAGTTATCAGATCATTTTCATAAAAGGGTCAAGAAAAATACAACTCAAAAGAAAAAAATTAGAAGCTTATTTAATGAAAGTACTAAATGGATAACCATGCAAGAAAGTATTTCCTCTCCTACAAGCATTTTCAAAAAGTGACATAGGAAATAACTCAGTAGAAAGAAGACTGATTTTACAATATATCAGTAATTACTATTCAACATAATGAAATTAATGAAATATATGAATATATATATGAATATATTTCATATATATAATATATGAAATAAACACAAATTAAAGGACTGTTGCACAAAATAAGCATGTCTTAGGAAAAAGTTCACAAATGTCAATGCCTAAAAATGGGTCTGGTTCAGAAAAAATTTCTCCCAAGAAAAGGAATCATCACATTCCCACCAAAGCACATGTGGAATCACTTCCCATTTCAACAGAATTCTCAAAATATATTATTAACTAACACTCCAAAACTAACAATCTGGATTCTGATTTTAAAAGTAGAAGTAATGAGAAATTGCAAATGTCAATTGATACTGTGGAAATGATAATATATAAAGATACAAGAGATCTACAGCATCATGCTATGGTCATTTCCCTCAAACTACCATTTCTGACAAAGAGGCCCTTCACCTAAGATTAGTATGTTCTCCATCTCCATGCCATATCATGCCATCTTTTATTTCTGTCCTATGCTGCAGTTTATTATTTCATTAAGTTATGCCAACACTACTGTTTGTAAGGATATGCTGTACAATGGGTCACTGAAGTTATTTGGCTTAAAGAATAGATCCTTTGAGGTAGAAAAAAGGCAAAAAACTGCAAAACACACACTACTAAGAGATTTGAAAAATTCTGTGGATAAATTTGGTCATACAAGGTCTGCATCACATTTGCTACAGCACAAAACAGATGTGCAATCATAAAACTTTTGTTGCAACTGGCTAAAACAGCAGTGATGAAAACAATACCCAAGTCTCAAACTTAGGAGATATGACCCTCTTTAAATTTCCTTGTCTTTACAGGTTTCTTCATTACTCACTTTCGAAATATAACTTCCTCAGAAAAGTCCAGTGTTCTTTGCCATAAAGGTAAAATGCACTCTCAAAAACCATTCATTTCTCAATAGTAAAAATATCTTCTAATTTTTTTGTTTTGTTCTTAAAAACTACATGACCACAATTTGATTAATTTTTACAGCTTCTCCAAAAAGACAAAGACAGGCTAGCTACAGAAAGTCTCAGCAATAGTCTGGAATTTGAAAGCTAGCTCAAATTTTCAATTGTGTACATTGTACATGATAAATTCATGAATGTTCTGTCTTTAGGAACATTGTAATATTACACTCCTTGGTTCAGTTAAGGTGCAAATACTGCAAAAGGAACTGTGAGCCAATTTTTCAGACCCTCTCTCCTCAAGTGTGAACAAAACAAGCAGGGGATGCAGGAGCTAAACAATGCTATCAATTTGTACTTGTTCCAGCATGGATAATCTGGAGACACCAGCGCTTTTTTTTTTTTTTTTTAAAACCAAAAAAAAAAAACCCATGAGGGACCACCACAAACAACTCAGCTCCACTCTGTAGCTGGGCAAGTCATGCATCTCCTCACCAGCACTGCCAGGAGCTGTGAAAGGCCAGAACTACTCCAGCAGTGGTCTATCATTGCAGAACTGGATTCCCTGGGGAAGAAGCTCTCTGCCAGTTGTCGAGATGGTCTGTGTTGGCTGAGCAGATGTATCAGGAGGCCAATTCAGCTAAGCAAGGAAACCACAGCACAGCCTGAGTGTGAACAGCCAGCATACAGGACAGGTGAGGACAGACAGGCCAAAAAGGAGGAATAGATAAACATTGTCTGGGCATCTAGGGATGGCAGCTATGATCAAGGAAGCCAAAGATCAGCTAGAGTTGAGACTAGCAAGGAATGTCAAGACACAGAGAAAAGCTGACCAAGGAAAACATGAGTCCATTGGTGAATAGGGCAGGAGATCACAGACCATAGCAGCAGTCACAGACCATAGCAGGTCCCCACCATCACTATCTTTCATTACCAGGAAATTCTATCAGACCTCTGATCTTAGCGATGGATCTTAAGGAGGAGAGGGGCTAGCAGACAGGGATGTTTATAATTAAGAAGTAGGAGAAAAGTCCATTGCTTCCTGATTCTGATTGCAAATATGAGCAATGGACACACAATTCAAATTTAAGCAACACAGAAGAGAATTTCTTAGTCCCGAAATGGGACTGGAAAGATCAAAAATTTCCTTTCTTAAATGAATTCTTAATTTAAAGTGCCTACACTAACTTCTTCACTTTGAAGTAAGAGCAAAAAGAGACGACAAGTTTTCAAGTCCTTAAAAGCTGGTCAGTTATCACTATCATTATCAGCTGGTACTATCAGCAGTTATCACTATCACTATCACCCATCCAAATACCTCTTGGGAAGAAAAAAGCAGAGGCAACACTGATGTCCTTTTCACAAAATGGATGGAATATTTCTGGTCTTTTTAAAGGCAGAAATAAAAGGCAGGTAGTCAGATCCAACCGTATTAGCTTAGCAAATTCAGCGATATGAAAGATAACAGTGTCTGCCCCCTCTGTTTTATAACACAAAGACTTGTTTGAATAGAAAAAAGAGGCAGTTAATTTTTTATATACATATAACTTTCAGTGTGCTTATATGCATATATCTACAGATACACACAGACATATACTTTATTGTGTATATGTGTATTTATGTAAACACACTGATTACTATAGGATAATTTTCTTCTTTACTTTTAATACTTTTAAAAATTAGCTGAGGCTTTAAGAACTCTAGTCTAACTTTAGAGTTCTTAATTTAAGATATACATTGAAAAGGATTATATTAGCACTCAAATAACATGTAGCAGGAATTTTCCCAGACTTCTAAAGAATCATTAAGAGTTCCTTTATATGTAACAATTAATTGATTGATTCTTGTTTTTACTTTTCAGTCCAGTTCCATCTTTTAGATACCCTCTATTATTTCCAATACAATAGACTTCCCCAAGCTCTGGCTGGATAAGTAACCTTGAACAAGTGGGGGATACATAGAAAGGCATCCAGATCCCCAGATGTGACATACTGATGCATTCTCTGTCATCACACATGGTAGGAGCTCAGGAAATACTCACTGCAACAGGCTACAGAGAGAACACTGTGTCGTGTTAGATAAATGTCTCATGCTGAATACACAGCTGAACATTAGGTCACGCAGCTTTACAAGCCAATCACAAGGCATTGCACACTTCTGTGATAAACAAAAAATTCTATTCATGTGCAAAAACAATGCTTTCCATCTTGTACCACAGATGGCAGTGAACAACAAACTCTGATATTCAGGATGTCTCTTCTATGTAGTGAGTTCAGACTTTTGCTTTATTACTATGAAATTCTTACGATTTCCCTCAGACAAAGTAAATTTTTTTTCCCCCCAAAACCCCATGAATCCTGGAAAGTTCTGAGAGATCTGGAGTCTCTCTTTTCCTACTTTACATCTTCTTACCCATGTTACAGGAAAAATAAACCTATTTTACAGCAATTCTCTCTGTCTATAGTAGGAACTGATTCCATTCGCCAAGGTCCTCTCAAAGAGCAATGATAGGTATCCCTCTTCTGCCTTGAAAATATTTTGTGGACAGCTTTTGTGTGGGCTTTTCAGCTGAGGAAAAAATTGCCTCGCTCAAGAAGTAAGACTGCTGCCACTAGGCCTGCCTTGCCATTCCTAGGTAATCAAGAGACATATTCACAGCCGCTCTACATACAGTTTATCATACACAATAAAGTTCCACAGGGCTAATTATGCCCCAAGAAAAAAGTAATTAAAATCTCCAAATTAATGGAAATCATCATCACCATCAAATCTACTGGACTTCATTCATGTATTAATCTGTATTGCCACAGATGGATCAGTGTAATCCTGGATGTACATAGAAATAGAGGGTTAGCCTGGAACTTAGAGTTGTGCTAGATGATGAACTTAATGAATCAGCAATGTGCCCTAGTGGCCAGAATGTCCACCTGTATCCTGGGGTACACTCAGCACAGTACAGCTACCTGGTTTGAGAAAGGTGATTGTCCCACTGCACTCAGCATTGGAGCTGCCGCACATCAAGAAATGTGTGCAGTTTTTCCACAGTGTAAGAAGGATATAAAATATAAGAATGTGTCCAAAGGAAGGCAACAAAGATGGTGAAAGGACTACAGGGCATGATTTGTGGGGAGCAGAGAAGGATAAAAGGTTTGAGGGTGAGAGAAAGGGTAGTGCTGATCTCTGGTGCCTGGTGACAGGATGCAAGGGAACAGCTTAAAGCTGCATTGGGAAAGTTCATTGAGATGGTGGTTTAGCACTAGAACCAGTTCCACAGTGATGGAAGTGCTCATGGTCCCCAGTCTGTTGGTGTTCAAAAAATATATGGATATTCTATCTATGACTATGATCTCAGATCACAACAGCTTAACTAAAATACAGGCTTCATCAGTGCTTTGACAGCTATAGTTATCCCTCCTTAAATAGCATGCAAAACAAATGGTGGTTAAGTAATCTGTACTGAGTAAATTTAGAGCAGAGGTGATCACAGAAGTTTAAATATATACTCACTCGACAATCCCGCTGTAGTGTTTTCATTAGTGCACTGTGTGTTTCAGAATCAAAATACAACCCTTCATGCATATCTTGCAGGAAATCCAGGTCTTTGAATGTAGGGTTGGACTTCTCCCTCTCTTTTCTTGATGCTCTGCGTTTGTATGTGGAGCCTTTCAAGTCGTATGTGAAATGCATTTTCAAGGCTCGTGGTAAAACATTGTTCATGACAACAATTCTAATATTAATGCCTCCTGACTGAACGCAGTACAGCCCATAAAATTTGGGAAGAAGAGTCCTTGGATTCTGGTTCAGATTCTAAAAAAAAAAAAAAGAGTTATTTTTAAATAAGTCTATTTTCAATGAACTTCCATGCTTAAGAAAGGGTTTTCTTTAACTGCAAAATAACATTAACAAACATGAAGAAAATTATGAATGTTTTCTTATTCAGCACAATTTCTTCAACCAGTTGATTATCTTTGTGGGTTTCTATTTCAGAAAGCTAGCATAGGCAGTGCTTTTTTGCTAGGAACTTATAAAGGCCAAAAGCAGAGCAGTAACTACATTTATGCCAGGTTTCCCTTTCTCACAGAAGAGACTAGGTCAAACCTAAAAGCATTGCAAAGACTTAATTTTTTTTTTTCTGACCCGAACAACCTTTGCGTTTTACTTGCTGGAAGGAGTCTGAGTTAAATGTAGTGCTCATTATCTTGACTTGGATTCTGAAATACAGAATCCCTCTCTCCATGACGCTTTACACACTCGGGGTTAGTGCCAAATGACTAAGTTGTTTCCAAAGGTGTGTGAGGTCATAATAGAACCACAACTGACCATCAGAACAGAAAAGTGTGAAATAATCCAAATTCCACAACAGGCAAAATAAATTAGGTAAGAGAGGATAACAGAGGTGAGAGAGAAAATAATTCTTCTGAATACAACTGTTCTCAGTCTTCAGCACGAAAAAGAAAGAAGGGGAAAAACTACTTCGGGTCTTAGACGATTACTAAGTTACAACATACAACTATCAGAAGAAAGAAGTATCACAGAAATAATCACAGGGATTGAAGTTTTCTATTTTGGAAGCAATTGCATAGCAGTGAGAATAAAGTTCCCAGAAATAACACAAACTGGCCTTATATGTACTTGTAATAACTCAAACTTGTGCTGAGTGGATCATCATTAGGAACAACAAAACCTGCCACCATTGTCCTTACTGATGTGTCAATACACATGTTTTTTTTCTTATGCATACAGTGAATCCATATTACTTTAGTGCAATAATGACAACATTCCTTATTTTTAGTATAAGTGAGAGGGCAATTTTTCAAGTATTTACATCAGGAAACAAAGCAAGAAAACAAAGTCAGTCATAGGTCTAATAATACAAAGTCCCACATACCACCCAGAAGAATGTCTGTGTGTGTGTATGAGTGGCTTTTGTTATAAAAAAAAAAATTAAATTCTACTTACTTTTTAATCAATGGTTTTCCCTTCAGATGACACACAAAACCCAATACAATGGACTTAGAATTAGCACTCAAAAAGCTCATTTAAAAATTAAGTTTTGAACAAATTACATGGATAAAAATATCTTTTACATCATTGCTTTAATACATGAGAAATGGAAATCACAAGTAGTTGGAAACAAAAGGGAAACTGACCGGTCTAGTTTCTTTGTCCACTCTGAGTGAAATGCAGAGGGTAGACAAATACAAAATGGAGAAAAAAAAAACTGAATTAGAAATTTAGAAACCTTATTTTGTTACTAGCTTATTAGAAGCAAAGTTTGGCATCAAATTAGATTATGACATTCAGCTTCATCTTGAATGCTAAAAGAGCACCAATTCTTGTCTTAAATATATTCTTGGTTTCTATCTATTCTTTCTGTTGGGTGTGTAGGGCATGAAGTAGAAAAAATGTAAAAAATATTACAAAAAATACAGATTAACCTAGTGGAATATTTCAAGACAAATGAAACTGAATCTTCAGAAGTGACATGAAACAGGAGAAATAGAAGTAAAATAAAGTCTTCAATTACTTACCATATAATAACCTGGCAAGAGCTTCTGAAGAAACTCAGCTTCTTTGTGTTGAACTGTTTTGATGATGAATTCGTCACCACTAGTTACAAAAAATAAAGACCCACTGGCACCTGGGTTGGATAATTCAATTAAAGGTTCACTGCAGATTGAGTACTGGAAGAGACAAAAATTGCTTTTCACTGCCAATGCGTGCATTACCCAAACACAAGTTTAATATGAAGAACTGCAGGTTCAAGTAGTCACAAGAGAATCACATAGCAGCACTGCTGCTGCTGGCTGAGGTTTGGGAGGCCACTACCCAGGCCATGCTGCCCAACCATGGAGCAGCAGCTGGCAGCTGAGCATATAATCCTTCTTCATGTTCCAAAGCAACAGGTTCCTTTGGAGTGAAGCCAGTGGTTGATGTGGAAGGAGTTGATCTCCATGCTGTCAGCATAACAAATTCTGAGTCAAAAGCTTTGAGAAGACATTTTCACTGGACCTGTTTGCTTTTCACGTCCATTTTTTTAAAGAAAGGTACAAGATGGTAGAAAAGTAAACTGGGAGTAGAGGTTTCTCATTATAGGCAAATAGGCAAATCCTGTGCAACTGGGATTGAAACTATTGGACTGATAAACTTGGTATAGCTATAGCTACTAATTTTAGTATAGTTACTGATTTTTAAAATATTTTACTAGTTTTATGATTGAAAACCACTTGAAACAGAAAAAAACCCAATAGCAGTAAACAAGAAAAACTGGAATTTGAAGGACCATTACATTGCGTATTTAGACAGGCTTCCTTTTCCACAGGACACATTAAGAATTACAATCACACTAAGGAGGAAAAAGACACCAAAGACTATGCCTTATTAGTAGAACCATACTTTTACAGAGACTAATGTACATTTATTAACTGTCCACTATTCCAAACTTGATCCAAATTATATGGAGAGCTGACATTCAGCTCAAAAACATAGAAAAATCTATCTATATTAAACTTGAAAGCAGTGATACCAGAAAATCTAATAAACATGTTCTTTTATGAGCACTTGAACTAAAGAAGCATGTTTCCTATAGGGTCATGCTATTGCCTTAGTGCATATTCTTATCCTAGCTCCAGCTAAGGCTTATAATTTTTAAGAGAATTTTACATGATATATAAATATTTCTTCTCCCTGCTTATACTCAATTCCAATTAATAGAAAATACCTTTCTTTTTAATTCTATAGTTGCAATTTTCTACAGACAGAATGGCCATACCAATCTGTAACACTACAAACCTTTAGACCAAAACAGCAGTTGTACTGCAGCAATTGCATTTTTCTTGCCAAAATATTTAAATCTTAATGAGTAACTGTGACAGTCATAAACATTTGAATGCAATTATCCTAAACATTAAAGCTCAATAGAACAGTATAAAATAAGCACAAACATTGACCTACACTCTGCATTGGTAATCTTCCAGTAGTATGCATTTCTGTAAAAAAGTCCACCCACCAAATGCTGCTGTACAAAGGGCCCAGCTAGTTTTGACTGGACACCTCTAAAAGGCAGAGCAAAACCAAAAGGTAAGAAAATCCCCCAGAGCCTGACAAGTGAGTATTTATGATCAAGAAGTTTCCCTGCAAAATGACACCACTCCAAGAGGTTTACAGTGCTAATTTAATTCTAGCAGCTGTTCAAATGTATTTACACTTGTTATCCTGTCTGACTCCCACAGTGTGTTACTGCTCATCCTCCTTGGAAAAGGTGAAGCTTTAAATCTTGAGCTTTGTCACTTCAGATTAACAACTCAGATATGCTTGCTGTTATTTGTGCTCTTCTTATTTTACTTCACATGCCCTTCAGCAACAGCTGGACAATCATTTACTACTTACTACATACCACTTGTGTGTTTTCCTGTGCCAAGAGAAAAAAGAATCTGCAACAAATTGTCTTTACTAGTAACTTCCCTCAGGGAATAGTCTTTTTGTACTTAAAAGGACTGTCACAAATCCTATTCACAGCATGCAGTCTTTGTATAAACTCTAACTTCTGCTACTGCAAAAGCTTCCTTAGGTGGAAAAGAAGTTGCAGGTGATAATAACTTTGCTCTAGGAATCACAGTCCTTTTAGCAGCTGGCAACACAGCCCACATACTTCAGCTTTTACCCAGACCATAAAAAGAGAGAAGATAAATAGCACATTACATAATGACACGACTGTCACCAATGATGTCCTTGTCTCTAAACTGGAGAGGCATAGATTTGATGGATGGATGGATAACTCAGAGGATAAGGAATTGGTCATACTCTAAGAGTTGTGGTCAATGGAAGAAAGAAATTCTTCACTCTAAGGATGGTGAGGCGCTGGAATCTGTGGTCTAGAGAAGTTGTGGAAGCCCCATCTCTAGAAGTGTTCAATACCAGGCTGGATGGTGCTTTGAGCAACCTATGAAGGGAAAGATGTCCCTGCCCATGGCAGTGAAGTTGGAAATAAATCATGTTTGAGCCCTTTCCAATTGAAACCATTCTATGACTCTGATTTATAAAATTCACAAACAACTTTATTTCTTTGCTACTACCATTTATGATTCAAATTAATTATCTTTTTTCATATATAACTATGGTCATGAGGACTACTAACACAAAATCCACACATAGCACTAAAGAATTAAAATAAGACACCCACATTAAACTTAAATAAAACCAAAACCAGCTAAGTTTTGCTTTCAGGCTTATTGTTCATCTAGGAAGAAAAACCCATTATAGCACACTTGAACACAAAAGAAACTATTTAGTATTAATCAATATATTTATTAATATATTAATATTTCAGAACCATTCAATAAATTTTTCTGTTTTATTCACCCAAGCCCTTTCAAATTCTTTTGGTCTTAAAGAAGCTGCTATCAATAATAGAACAAAAGGATTTTAAAGCTCATTCAAAAAATTACATATAAACTTGCTAATTTGTAGCAGGACTCTGATTTCTTGGGTGACCCACCATGAAACAAACCGAACACTGGGCAAACATCTAGACGATGGACAAACATCTAGAAGACAATCCAGCTCAGCATTCACCCTACCCTTCCAAAAGCAGAACTACAGGAGAAATAAAACAGCGAACACTTGTTCCAGCAGTATACAAAGTCGTTCCACCACGTAAAGCCTGCTTTTACAATGTCAGCAAATTTGTAACTTTTTCTAGTGTAAACTGAACACTGTGAAAGAATAAATCTTCAATTTATAAATAAGAAAGAACAAAGGAGGCATTCTAAAATGCTTCATTTTTAGTCTGTCATCCATGTGCCTCAAAGCTAGACAGGAACATTTGCAGACTTCACTTTGTAATGATGTGTGTAAGTGACACAAATCACACAGAAGTACTTAATTAGAACTGAATCAATAAAAGTCACAAACTACTGATCATAACTTCTCTAGAAAAATTATCTGAATGACATGGATGTTGCTCTATCAATTAACAAAGCATGTATTTTATACAAATTGTCTCAAAGATAAAGAATTAAAATTTTTGCCACCACTAAAAATATTCACTAGTTATATACCCCTCCACACATAAAATTTCTTACTGATTTGGTCACCCTTTAAGAATCCCTTTCTGCCACAATGAAACTAGTATGCTTTATAATAATTTGTAACTCAAAGGAAAACTGCAGGCTCTTACCAAATAGTCATCAGGCTTGATACCAAAAAGTTCTCTGAAATATCGGAAGGCAAGAGGTGCATATGTCTTAAATCTGAAGTCAGGGTAATGATGAGCAGGGGTAAGATTGCTCCCTTCACTGAAAACAAAAACAAACCAAACCAAATTACTGAGTAATTATTAGCAGCTAGTTTCACTAAGCTGCCTAGCTTGACCGTTTCCCTGCTGAGAAAAGAGCATAAATGCAGATAAACCTCTCTATCATCATTAACCACTAATAGAAATGTCCGTGAGAGACACTGCCAGCAAATTCCTTTTTCTCACCTTAAAGGAAATAACTATTTCTATCACCTGTATGCATTTGCACAAAGATCACGTTTAAACATGAACATGAACAAAGTCTGCCCTCCAGAAGTCCAAGATTTTGTTGACACCGCTGAGTATTGAAAACTCTTGTGTCATGGTTGCTGTGCTCAAGATGGCTCCAACCACAGTGTCTCCCACGAGCCCTTCTCTGTAAGCAGCAGATTCAGCAGGGTAGCTCCTCTGGTAGGCTCATTTCCCATATGTGTTGAGCAGTTGTCTTCACACACTCCAGGAATATCCTAGACTGCCTCCTCTCCCGTGTTGAATTTCCAGCAGACATCTGGCAGGTTAAAATCACCTGCAAGAACAAGGGCTGACAATCATGAAACATCGCCATCACATCATAGAATAGTTCCTCCACCTCCTCATCCTGGTTGGGTGGTCTATAACAGACTCCCACCAGGATACCTGCCTTTTCAGCCTTCCCCCTGATTGTCACCCACAGGCACTCAACCTTCTCATCACTAGCCTTGAGCTCTGTACAGTCAAACACCTCCTAATGGACAGAGCCACCCCACCACCTCTCCTTCCTTGCCTGTCCCTACAGAAGAGCTTGTAGCTGTCCAGTGCGGCACTCTGCTCATCCCACCATGTTCCTGTGGTAGTGACTATGTCATGGCTTTCCTGCTACTTTATGGTTTCCAGCTCCTCCTGTCTGCTACCTGTACTGCTTAGCCCTTTTCCTTGTTTTATATTTATCACCGCGCTCTATTTTTAGCTTGAGTTACAAAACTCTTGAGATTAATACTAGATATAAGATAAAGGTCAGCAGCAAAATGCTGCTAGATTTAAAAAAAAACCAAACCCGCTGCCCATGGATTCATTTATGATAGAAAATGAGAGAGGTCTTTTAAGCAGAAGAATAAAGATCTACATTGTGATTTCAAAACAAACAAGAACACCTTTAAGACAAAGTTTTGGTACTGGAATCAGCAAGATAGAAACTTTCTAGCACATTTTTATTAGCATATTAGAAAGTAGGCCTTTATTACAGCATGCTGGTCACTCTGGGAATCTTTCCTCTAATCAAGTGCCCTGAGAGTCATGTGAATAGAGTTTTTGTGATACACACTGATTATATATTCATTAGCTATCCCCACTTACTTGACTTTATTTGACATAATCACACCCCTTAGTGGAAGTCCTTATCTGATTCTTTGGAGTCTGTCTTCAGTGTCCAGAGTGCTTTCTATGTGGCTGTTCCTTGACCTCTGCTTCTGATTAAGTGCAATATCATTGTTTTGCACAACTTCTACTTTGCCAGCCTTGTAAAGCTGAGCTGGCATCCTGCTTGTGTTTTGCCTTACTTCTGTTTGCCTTTATTTATTTCTCCAAGATTGTGCTGTTTGTTCCACTTTCCTTGATAACAGTAAAATGCTGTTCTGTTTTACTGTTCTTATCAGTTTGGCCAGTGTCTGAATGGTTTGATAAATACAGAAATACAAAATTCAAGACTTGACACAGTCACTGAAATAAGCTTTTCCAGCACTTCTTGACTCATTTACTGTAACTAAATTATTCAGTAATGCAGAATGTACCATTATGCTTGGTAAAAAGAATATCCAAAGGACACCAAAAAGAAAAAAGGCTACAAATTCACACAGATATGAAAAGCAATAAATCTTAAGCAACATTCCCGAAAAAGATAATGAATAAAAATTAAATATAATGAAGGAATTTAAGAGCTTTTATCCTGTACAATTAGTATTTGTCATATGAGCTTGCCACTTTTCATTAATAACAGTTTGATGACAGAAGCCTACTCAACCCACCTAGCTGCCCCTGTGCTGCCAAACCCCACACAACTGAACAGTTTCAGTGACAGCAGGCGAACAAGATTTCTCAGTCTCCAGAAATGTGTAACATTTCAGACTCTTGAACAGGAGATGAAAGGAGGAAAAAAAAAAAAATCAAACCGATTTCTTTCTGGAATTCACACATAAAAAGATGCTTGTGGATGACATACATATGAAGACAATAGAATACTGCTGCTTCTTGGAGCGCTAAACCCTAAGTAAATAGTGAAGGCTACCTAGTCCTAAAGAATTCCTCTGATCACTCTATATTTACTGCAGACTGACTCCAAGATATCAAAATCAAGTCCACATATGACTTATTGTTCCATTATAGAGTTAAAAATGGAAATCAGTAGGATACAAACTGAAGATAGTAGTGCTTCTTTACAGTTAAGATAGACTAATGCTCTTCCATAAGGCCTTTCTACTGCTCAGAACACTGCTAGATTTGTCAGACATTAAGTTTTATATAGCTGGCTGTGACTCATTGAAATTTTGTACAATATGAGGATGCCCCAGTGGTCATATAGTTACACTGGAAACCTGGGGTCATACTTGTAAATGCATTTAATTGTCATAAGATGCAGAAAATAATAGAACAGAGTGTTCTCTACTGAAGTATCACATAATTGTCAGGGAATATAAAGCATCTAAACTTTTTTATTAAGTTTTACATTTCAGTACTAAACGCTTTTATAAATCTGCTTCCTCTAGCTGTAACTTGAAAGCTTCTCCTGTGAAAGCATGTCAGCAAATAGATTACATGTTCTTACTATACCAGAACATGTACTGTCACTTCACTAAGGTGAGATGAAGGTAGGAGGTTCGCTATGACAATAGGACATTTCTGAGCCATTTCGTAAGTGCATATGGAGTAAAATGACCAACACTGGATCAGCAGGTGCACAGTAACACATAGCAAGTGGAGATTTATTGCAAAATAGAGCAATTATTTTGGAACAGCTTCTACATAGAGGGCAATTCCATGTATTTAGAACACATCAGATACTTTATTACAGATACAACAATGTCACTATGCAGACAGCTTTCCTTATTCTTTATAAAATCATCTTTAAAAACACCTTCTGTTTAAGGTCTACAGAGTATTTTACCATACCCTGTTTCTGTTAATCATATGAATTAGTTTCAGCTTCACTACCAACAGAATAGCTTACTGATTCCAACAGTAAGATCTGTAAATCATGAAGCAAACTTGACACAAATTTAAGATTTCTTGTTAGTACTCTGGAAAATAGTTTTAAGGTTTTCCTGATGGCACTTCTAACAGAAAAAGCACCCTCACTTCCAGTAATTTCTTACAGGAATGGAAACCTTTCAAATTTCTTATCAATTTGAAGCTTGTATGACAAGTATGAATTGAGTATGGCCTTGCTCTTTCTGGAAAAAGACACTCCACTGTACAGAATGCTTGATCTAAGTACATCCTAGTAGGGATCCCTACCCTATTTAGAATTATTCACATTCCACTCTATTAGCTATTGAAAGAATGTATTCTGTAGTTTCTCTTCACATTTTCTTGATGCATTTTACAGTTTCACTCTCAGGGGATTAAAGTGTATGTGCAAAGCACTACATATAACGATTTTTAAACAGTCTAGGGAGTTTCAAGGGGACAATTACATCTTTGACATTTAACAAAAAAATGCCCATGATCCATTGGCAAAAAGTTAAATTTGTAAAATGGTGCTTTGGACATAATAAGGGGGTAACCATGTCATTTCCTTCTCAACTACTTTAAGCACAGGTCTACCAGAAAAACAAAGATAAAGTCTTTAAAAAAACTCTAAAAAGCTCTGATTCTGGCAATCTTAAGCAATTCAAGTCTTTCTATATGAGCTATGACATCAAAATACAGGCTTTGGAATGATTAGGCAGCAATTGTAATTTATGAGCTATTTTAGTAACTGCAGATGTTATACCCCACAAAAGAAAAAGATTCATAGGCTAAAGAAGAGATACTAAGCTTAAAATGCAAGCTTGGTTTAATACTTATATTGTAATTTTTTTTTTTTTTACATCAAGCACACCTATGACAGTATGTACATCTAAGCCTGCCCCTTTGTAAATGCTGAGAGTGGATTTAAAGCATAGGTGGTGCAATATCAAACTAAAAGTGAAGTAAAATTAATTACATTTTTAATGGCTAACCCCATGGCTGTAAAAATTTGCTAAACAAGACACCCAGACACATTTCTTGGCAGCTTTTCTTCGCTATGGCCTCACCCTGGTAGGATGCACTCAGGAGATACCACACCTATCTGAAGGGGCAGAGAAAGCCACCTGCGTATCTTGGTAGCAAGCCTTCATCACTGAGGATTTTTCAAAGTCTCTGACGGAGCTGTTATCAAAAGAATTAGTCTGTGGTTGTGACCCTGTGTATAACTTTCCTTTGTGTATCATAAAAAAAGAAGAGGAGGAACACATCAGGTATTTCAGTGACAACAATTCTTTTTTAGATTGTAAAATCAAAATAAAATGTCTAAACTTAAAGGCTCTCAACATTAAAAACTAAGAGCATCCAATTTGCTCTTGAATACAGCTACTTCTTAAAAATTCATCACAATGTGTTTCGGCTCTAGAAACTGTATCAAACACATGCTGCAGGTCAGGTAGTGTTTTGGTATGTTCCTTTCCTGTATGTAATTTCAGGAAAGCGTAATTTCCCACATGGAGGAAGTAGGGATCGTGTTTATCTGTACAAATAGGTGTGTCTGTGTTTTCTGTGTTTTTCATACTGTGGGTTAAAGTCCAGTGGAAACATCTTTTTTTCTCACTTACATTTTCCTAAACTTCCAGTTACCAAATGCTGTCCTGAGAGGTTCCCTGCAAGTCAGCTTTGAAATACAATTAGGAGTAGTAAGTAACTTAAAAACAGGTCAAGTCAATCACATCTACATAACAGCTGAATACAGAAGCATTTACTTACAATTACTAAGATATTATTATTTTACAACCAACTGGAAATGCTATCAAAACACAGGATCTCAGAGTATTTGAAAAGTTGTTTAAGCAGTCCACATAACCATACAACTATCCAGGTTATCAGGTTTACCAATAATTTGTTGGTAACAGAAGTAGCTGAGTCCAGTAATTCATACCAGACTTTGCTTTTGTCACCAAAGTATCCCCATTTCTAATAATGGTTTTGCATCCTCCTCTCTGTGCTATCATTCAACTCAAAAACCATAAAAACCTTGTCAGAACTTGAGTAATTCTGTGCATCTCTGCAAGCAAAGCACCAAGGAAGAGCAGCAGCACCTTATCAGACTATTCAGGTCACTTTATCTTCCTTGTGAAACTGCCCACAGGAAACACGTATCATGGTGTAAGTTACACAACTCATCGTTAGTGTGAACATTCAAATACCAGTCACACTAAACCTGTAGAGCATGCTACACTACAAATACACTACTTAGTCCATCAGCTAACCTATGACACAGGTTTGATACAAAGATATTTCCAAGGGTAAGTATCAGTTTTCTCAATCAGTGCTCAAAAACATACAAGAAAGCAATACACTTCAGTTTTAGACATAGGGTAGAACCCAGACTGGCCTTGGCAGTAAGGTAAAGTTTTTACCTTCTTAGAACTTTGACTACTTATTTGGGCTGTTATTCAAATGCTATCAAAATACAATGGTAAGCTTCTGACATTAAAGAGCAGAAAGATTTGAATAATCTTTCATTAGCATCACAAGAAAGCAATTTGTAAATGAACCAGTTCAGTATACAGACTGTAGCTGCAGAGTGCATACAGGTCATCAGCATCTAACACACTTCCCAGCTCAATTAGAAACTGTAGTAACTGTTGTCAACATGCAGGGTCTAGACCCTGCAATAAAAGCTTATTAGCAACGGAAGTGCATAAGATTGACTAACAACTTACTGCAAAAAAGGTCAAACTCAACAGCTGTACTTAGAAGCAGCCTCCACCTAAGAACACCAAAAATGCAGGCTGAAACATGTCTGGCTTGAAACGTTCTGCATTTCTAAAGCTTCATAGCCAAAATTAACTGATATAATGGAGCAGCTTCTGTTTGGCTTCTCAGCCACCACAGAAAATGCACCTCCTTCCGTGTTTACTGGAAGAGCTCAATAAGCTGCCTACACTGCCAGCTCAAAAGCAGCTGCACAGCCTCATGGCCCAGCAACTAGTTTGAGCCACCACTGCTTACCAGAGCTAGGCTTACAGACAAGCAATGAGCCACTCTAACCAACAAAGCATTCTAACCAACCATCTCACTTGGAGCCAGCACCAACGCCAAGTCAAAGGGCTGACAAAATATTGCTGAAGCCACATTGTACAAACAACTAACTGGAAGCAAATTGTGCTACTGGCAACTGCTTCCAGCCAAGGAAAACAGGCACAAATATGCCTGGCACAGCTAGTCACAGGACAGAGCACAGAGAGCACATGCAGGATGAGCAACCTTCCCACCGAACCCTCCAGCCACTGTTGCAGCACTACCAACACCAGGTAAGCACCTCTGTTGCTGGATTTCCAAAACAGAGTTGAAATGCCAGAAAAGAGGTTACTTGGAGTGGTTTCCCTTGTGGTTTCACTCTATTCAGTGAGTAGGGTGGAGGCTTCAGACGCTGTCTTCAAGTAGGTCAGTGCAGGATGCATTTTGTTTCTCCATCCTAGGAACAAATTTGCACAGTACTACTTTAACTCCATCTGGATGGTGGTTCTCAATGAGCACCTTTATAGCAGCTTCCAGTAATACCTTGTTTTCCAAAAACAACATGTTATACAAACTCCTGGGGAGCTTGAAGAGAAAGGGATGAAAGGGCCTCCACCACTACGACGTGCAAATGAAGGCAAACACCTTTGCAATTCAAATCCACCCACTGTACAGACACCTGTACTTCACTCAAAGTCACTTCCAGAAATAAACATGTAAATTAACTGGGTCAAAATCTGACCAATTTAACACAGTTACAGAGTAACTCTGGACCAGGAATTACCTGCAATCCAGGGAGTTATTTCTGATTTACATCAGTAGCTCCCAAAATATGCAGAGCAGTTATGTTCAGATCTGACCTAACCACTTTTTTCCCTGACATTTTTCTCCCTTCTTAATAAATCCTGAATGCTTCAGTATGACTACGGAAGCAGAGATACAAGTTGAGGGTTATTTCAGGGTCTGGGAAGTGTGCAGAGCCTATCCTCTTCAACCAGTAAAATTCATAAACAAGTGTTAACTACTTTCCCCTAACTATAAAAGGGCAGCTATAACACTCTTCTGCTCACTGGTGCACAGGCTGCATTGCATTGCATTTCTAGTAGCTTAAGTCTATTTTACCACTGTCACCTTAACAATGCCCCTGTGCAGGTGTGCCTATGACTGAAAAACAGAGTCCTCTCACCTCACTGCCAGACACAGGTAAGGCTGAGAAAATATGGGAGGAAGGTGGAGCAGGACACCATGCAATGAGTCAGGCTTCTGTGAAATTGCCAAACTGAAGGGGGAAGTTCAGCTGACAGCTGTTTGAAGTTGCAGATGAATTAATTGTACCCAAAGCAAGTGGAAAAATACTGCTCCTTGTTGGGTAAGTACCTGTTTGAGCACCACTCTTGCTGCACCGTTATGTGCAGCATAAATTTCCGCAAATGTGCAGCTGCAAATTTCCGCAAAAAGTTTACTCAAGCTCAGCTTGCTCCAGGGTACTTCCAGGTAGAGGTCAACCCATTTCACCTGCTGGTGTAACTAATTTCCACTAATTGCTTTCAACCCAGATCAATCCAAACAGGACCAAAAAAAAAGTCATTACAGTAATTACTTTTCACAAAGCTGCCATCACAAGTAGGTACCCCCCTTGGTAAAAGTGAAGAGCACCTGAGGTGCACCTTGGGAGTGCAGTTCCAGCTGTAAAGAATGTGCAGCCTTTGCTTTTTGCTTCAAACATGGGTAATGAAGTTACCTATTGACATGACTCAGGACCAATCCACATAATGTGATAATGAAACAACATTCCAATACTCTGAACCAGCAAGAAAGACTCCTGTATTGATTTTGTGCAATCCTAATGCATAACAATTCATGCACAGTAATATACTTCTGGTTGAACATAAGTTAGATAAATAAAAGTGGATGTTACACTGAGACATAGCAAAGATTTGAAATTTGACATTTCTGTGCATCAGCATAAGAAACCAAGAGCCGTGTAAAGAGACTGCTATAGATAGCCAACTTTTAGTTCCACAGACAATGTTGCCAACAAGTGTTCTTTATGGAGAGGTGCTTTGTTACAGTCAAAATGTCTCACTATGCTGTTTACTACTTACTACCTAGCGATGTAAAAAGAAAAAAACAAACCCAAACCCAAAACTACAGTGCTTTGGCCATTACTTTAATTTGTCTAATTTTCCTCCAAGTATTTTTTTTTAATAAGAAACTGTCTGAAAAGCTTTTCTACTAAAGCTTTTCTACCCAATTTTGCATTAGTGCAATCAGTCTCTTCCTTCTGCCTTTTGGGTTTTTTCCAAGCCAGAAGGGATGTCTCCCTGCTCTTCCTTAATACCAATACAAAACAAGTAAATATCATTTCTGTGTGTACATGCATGCAAGTCTCACAGGAAAGAAGGCACATGAAATACTATGGACTACAAACCATTTTATTTTACTTGTTCCTTTAAAACTATGTCTAAAAAGAAAGAGAATAAACTTTCTCTCTCAAACCATGCTATGTAATAAAACAGTTTTAGCATGTAGGTTCCATTTAGTTTTCATGAAGAAAGCTTATATAGCAAACATACCACAGAAGCCTCTATCACTGTCATAGGCAGACATTTTTCTCACCAATAAAAGCTTTGTCACATGATATGCAAATTTCTCACCTGTAAGCTGGATTTTTTAAACAAAATTTTGTGATTATAATATATGAAAACACATTCATATAGTTAACTTCTCTGTATCTACCTAATCTACAAGATAAATTTTACTAACCTGTGCACAAACCCTATCATTAACACCAAAACAAGGATACAAATACCCTCAACTAATAGGAACTAATGCAAAAGCTTCATGTCACATAAGAATTTTTCTTCCTTAAGGATATCTCACTTCAACAAAAATAAAGGAAATTTACATAAGGAAATATCAAAATTTAACGTGTATGCAATTATTTTGTACATTGTTAATTCAACTTGGTTTAGTGACCAGTAAATACTAAGGATTATAAATTATTTGAAATATCTTATGAAATAGCATTCAAACTGCACTTGAACAAAACTTAAAAAAACTGATAGAAATCAATCCCAAATCCAGGAAATCATAGATAGCATTAAAATTACAATCTAAATTACATAGATAGCATGTCCTTCCTGAAATGACTGTATTTAGCACTTCTGAAAACCCAGAAAACACTCAAAGAGTAAGTCATCCTGGTTTTGAAATAAATTTCTCCTAAACCTTTTTTCGTCACTTGCTAGAACATCTAACTTGTAAAGGGTACATGGCACTGTACTTCATCTTCTGAACACTAAAAAATCAGTATGACCTTGATTTCCCTATCAGCATAACTGTATTGCTACAATTTCTATACCATCAACTTGGGAGTGATACAAACTGAGGTGGCAAAGCTGTGTTGTCACAGACTAGAGTCCTGGATAGAATTTTATAGTGTAAATATAAGGCAATGTTGTAGCATAAATTTTTATATTATACTTTAAATGGCAGGACTTGAATTTTCATAAATTTTTAAAACCCCTCAACATAATATCAAGTATTATTTTCAGAAACTAATAAGCAACTAATCAAATGTGAATGTCAGATCCACAAATCACTTCAAATTCAAATTGACAACTCCTTTAACTGAAAGTATTAAAATTACTTTCCCTCTATAAATGCTAAGTCTCAAATCTTCAGATGAAGTACGACCTTTCCAACTCACTCTCTACCTTCCTTTCCAATGACAACATGAAGACCAGAAAATTTTCAAGTTTCATACGTTATACTTACTCTAACGTGATTTTGTTAGAACTGAAACACAAAACTGGTTCAAAATAGCTAGTTAAAGGTTTAATTTTGAAATTTTATTGGAGAAAAATCCAATATGCTTATTCTTACCTTGGTAGAAAGACACTTTCCACTACATAGAAGTCTTGCATAAGAACATCTCTGTCTGGCTTTGATGTAAGATTTCCTACTGTGTATCCTATTCCCAATTGGATAGCACCTTTAATAGCCGAGGATGCAGTCTGTGTAAAAAGTAAGAATTCAAGCATGAGTTCGCTAAAAGCAGATTTCTGTTCTTTATCGATCATATTATAGCTAAACACTTTGATTCTTTTCATAATTACAACACCCTGTCATCTTCACATCCTAGACCTCAGTGATTTTGAATTAAAATATTTAAAAGAATCACTATATACAAAGTGAAACTTTTCAAATTACCCAAATAATTTAGACATGGAGTTCTAACTCAGCACAGAATTACAGAATAGCAGGTTGGAAGGGACCTCAAAAGGTTCAACCATTATCCCATTATGTTCAACCTTTCTTGACAAAACCATGATCTAGACAAGACAGCCAAGCACCCAGTCAAGCCAAATCTAAAAAATGGGAATCCGCCAGTTCTGGGGAGTTCATTCCACTGGCTGATTGTTTCCACTGTGAAATATTTCCACTTGTGTTCAAGTTGAAAATTCCCAGGAGTAACTTTAACCCATTATCCCTCATATTTTCCCATATGTGACCCCTTGTAAAAATAGGGCCTCTATCTTTGTAACCACCCTTCAGATACTGTAACATGGTGATAAATTTCCCCTCAACCATCATTTCTCAAGGCTGAGCAAATCCAACTCTCTCAGCCTCTCCGAACATATCAGGCTTCTCAGCCCTTTGATAATCTCTGTGGCCCTTCTCTCCACCCTCTCCAGCCTGTCCGTATCTTTTTTGTATAGCGGAGACCAAAACAGACAACAGTATTCCAGGTGTGGCCTGACAAACGCTGACAGGAATGGGATAATCTCTGCTGCTGATGGCCCTCTTGATGCAGCCCAAGATCTCACTGAGCTCCTTTGCTCCAGCAGCACACTCCTCACTCATATTGAGTTTTTTGCTCCCTGGGACTCCCTGGTTCCCTTCCCCAGATCTGTTCCTCAGCCTTGTGCTCCCAGCCTGTGCTGCCCTCCTGGATTACACCTGTCCTTGCTAAACTTCAAAAGGCTCTTCTTTGCCCACTCTTCCAGCCTACACAGGTTTTCCTCCAGCATGGCTCTCCCTTCCAAAGTGCTCACTTGATCCCTGAGTGATTTTGAGTGCTCTGGATGACCACATATGAAGACACAAAACAGCGCTGGGCCCAATACCAATTCCTGGGGGACTCCACCTGTGCCAGTTGGAAAAGGAGCCATTTACCCCCACTCTGGGTGCTGCCTGTGGGTCAGTTCCCCACCCACTGCACCGGCAGCTTGTCCAGACTGTTACACAACAGCTGGACAGGAAGATGACCAGCAGAGTTGTTACACAACTTCACCAGGAAGCTGTGGGAGACCACAGAGAAAGCCTTGGAGAAACACAGGCAGACAACATCCGCAGCTTGCCCCCCTCAACCAAGCAGGTTACTTTGCCCTAGAAGGCAATCAGGTTTGTCAAGCACAATTTGGCCTTGGTGAACCTGTGCTGGCATTTCCTAATCATATGCTTCATCTGACTTGTGATGGCTCCTAGGAGGATTCTTTCCATAATCCTTTCCTTTGCTTTAGTATTAACCTTCAGAGTGCACAGCCAGACGCCAAACTCCACAATATTGTGATCACTGTAGCCAAAGCCATCACTAAGTGAGATATTACAAAGCTGGTTTCCTTGGTTAGTGAGCAGCCAGTCCAGCCATGCCTCATTCCTGGTTAGCACATCTAACATCTGCATGAGGAAGCAGTCCTGTATGCATTCCAGGAACTTGATGGATGTTGTGACCTGCTGTATTGCTCTACCAAGAATGTCTGGATAGTTGAAGTCACTGAAAAGACCCATGATCTGTTATCCAAAAGTTGCTAAGTGACCCTGATTAAGTGCTTCTTTGCCCTTTTTGTCTTGGTTTGGAGATCAGTAGCAGATGCCTAATCTAAGATCGCCCTTGGGGATGTCCCTTCTGATCTTGATCCAGCAGCGTTTGATAGGGCTTCCATAGTCACTGTAGTTGACCTCTCTATGTTTATGATTCACTTTTAACCCAGAGCACAACTCCTTCTCCTCTACTTTCCTACCTGTCTTGACAAAACCCATAACCATCCTTTGTGATCCTCTTAAAACAGTTGCAATCTAACAGGATATTCAAATTGCTTCAGGATTGTGAAGCACGCATTATATTCTGGAAAAAACCAGTCACAAATTCCAGGTGATTGTACATGCATGACAAGGCATCACAATGCAAGTTTATGGCTTAAATGCTGATTCTACATGCAAATAAATGTATTTATTAGCTTCTGCCTAACAGTCCATGCAAGAGATCCACTGACTGTAGGGGGTCCAGAGAAAAATGAAATGGGGAAAGCAAAATCTCTCTGTAAAAATCTACCCTTATAAAGTGCAATGACTGAATTCAAAGGCCAGAGCTTCCAGGACAGAGAAGGCTTCAAAACAGCAGCATGAAATTGTGATACTATATATGTGTAAATTGAAACCATATCTGAAACTTTCCTGCGCTGAATAGACAGTCACGCTACATTAATTTAAAAAAACAAAACAAAACAGCAAGTCAAAATCAGAAAGTAGTCAAGAAAGGAATTTGTAATGAAACATGGAAGGAGTGAATAAAGAAAACCACTGGGCAGGGAAAGAATGCCATGAGGAAGGGAGTATCTTCCCTTGCATGATCACCAGTTTAAAGACAACATGCTTGGTCCCTGTTTTTAGTTTTTACCTCCTACCTACTAAACAAGAAAGACACTAACAGAGAACACCAGAAGTTTCATGATCAGAACCACTTCAGCACTTGAACAGAACCATTTCAGGAGTGGAAATTACATAACAAGTGGTTCAAGTACACAAAGCTAATCTTGTTCTAGTTCTTGGAACAGAATGGCTGCTTATTTTTGGAAAAGACAGAGATGTGTAGCTCTTAAATAATTAAGACTGCACACCAAGCAGAACTTATACTTGCATAACAGCTTAGTACCAGCGATTTGGTGGGAACAAACAACAGTCCATTCTGAAAGTACTACTTTGACTAGTAAAAAGATTTGGCTTTGTGTCATAAGAAGAGTCACATTTTTCTTTCCTTGAAAGGCTTCTATTCATGAATGATTAATGCCTAACAAAAGCTGTAATTATGTAACTTTGATCAAACCAATACACATACAAATAGTTTCTGCTTCATTGCTAGAAGCCCATCTTGTTCACTGCCACAGCAAGCAACTATGTCTGAAAGAACAGCAGATAGTACAGTACAACAGAGGACATGCCATTCCAAATAAACCCTGACAAAACCCACCAAACTTCAAAAACACTCAAGACAAGTAACCTGGCAATGTGACTTCAAAAATAAATGTCTGGATCATTATCAGTTTCTCGAGGTCTGGATTGAAGGCACTTGAGACAGTAGTTCATGTTCAGACTCAGGTGTTTATTATTTCTTATCAGTGAAACAGCCTCACAACCATGAGTTCGGCAGCCTTTCATTAGAAGGCACTAAATGGCTATGTCTTGTTAAAGGTCTTTTAAGACTAAACTATCCAATTAAGAAAGGACACCTAGATTATTTTCCCTTTTAACCTAATAACTGATCCCTTGAAGCCTGCAATGTCGACTTTTCTGTCCAGTTACAAAACATCACCCAAATTCATGAAGAAGGAAGAAGGTAAAAAGGAACAACCTAACTCCGACCTAAACCTCCATCTTGCTTGATATTTATTTCTATGTTCTAAAGCCACAAACTCTAAGTTTTCCACCCTGTGACATTACACCCTTCTAACCAACTACACACCTGTAATCCCAGTGTTATCAATCAATTTTTGAAGTCTTCTCCACAGCCTCAGGTCAGTTGCAGTGTTCTCTTGTGGGTCTGTGCCTTTAAGCACAGAAAGTTTAAAATTCTCAGCATCCAGGCTTCCAACGGATCACCTTTCAAGCTCATAAAAATATTTGTAGTATTTTTTTTCAAAGTCAAAAGACCCAGAGACTTTTAGTCTCCGCAAGGCAGAATGTAAGACCTTCTAATACAATGACACTGACCTTTCCTAAAAGGTTACCTTCTTGTTAATTTCCACTCACAGTCAAGAACGTCATTAGTAACCACTCATCATTTCTGCAGCAACCACAGAAGTTGGTTTAGCAGAAAAGTAATGTTATGAATTCATAACTGCTTTAAATGCTTTAAAAATTATTTTGAAACAAATTGAGAGCTGCTACAGTATGCTGAAGGCAACTGCTGGCCCAAAGTCCACTTTTTGTCAATCACCACTAGGACCAAATGCAGGTAACTCAGTATGCCCTTAGGAACTGACAAGTATTTGTTTTCACAGTCCACAAAATAAAAACAGAACAAGCCTTGGAATTAGTCTTTTAAACAGCACTTTTCTTAATTTTTTATATTACTATTATTAATAATTTTATTATCACCATTAAATCCAAGGAAAATATAAAGAAGTTCCTTCTTAAGCCTTAGGGGAAATGTCCTTGAAACATTCATTTTATTACTACAAAAACGTATTTATAGGAAACTGCAAATGCAACTGGAAAAACGGAAGTCTCTTGTGAATTCTTCCTTACTTGGGCATCTCTTTTAATTCCCATTAAAAGCATTAAGGCAGTAAAAGGCAGCAAAATCTAGTTTCAAAACCTAAGCCCCTTATTTATTAAAATTTGTCTTGAATACTCTCCTGCTGCAAAGCAAACAATAAAATTCAGCCTTCTGCACCATGGGTTTTTCCAGTCTTTTAGAGACTGAAATGAATTTTCCTTCCTATTAGTCTCATGAAGAGGTTCAGAAAACGGCCCTGAGATTATTTATTAACTGTAACTGTAAAGCTGACAGTGCACAGTGACAGTACGATGAGTTCCAGATAATTTAACCTGTTATCAACCTTCTGAAGACCAAGAAATATTAAGGGATGACAATAACCAGCAGCATAAAAATGTTGATGAATTTTAGGTTATGAAATTGAATTTGTAGCAAATGCTGTACACTATGATAGCTGTCTTTGTTACATAAAGGGGAACAAAGCAAAACTTCTCCTATCCTCCTTCTGCTTTTTGGGATATTACTGTCTACTGCACAGGGGCTTTGATACTTTTATCCTGCATAAGAAACTGAAATTATCCTCATTATGATAAAACATACCTTTGCCTCTTTTTGTAAGAGTAACTATATACTTTTTCTGTATTTGTCATATGGCTTTGCTAAAAGAGCCTGTAGATACGAAAAATTATATGCAGACTCATAAAGCATAACAGCAGCATATAATATAGAATACAGGTATATGGAATATTTGCATTCCTGATAAATATTCTAACACTCAATGCACTGTTCACTTAAATTACTTTCTCTGCAGATCGGTCTTCCATTTGCTCTGCATTACTTTAAGATGAAATCCTTTTTTCAGAGTAGCAAAATAAATGAGAAATTAAATCCTCTCAAATCAGGTCTTAAGTTCGCACATGACCCTACAAATAACCTAAGCAGGATTTAGACGTTGTTTTTCCTACAAATCATCACTTTCAGGTAGCTGTCTAAAATTTAAATTTGTTATTTAAATAAAATAAAGGTGTTACTCAGACATACATAATGCATATAAAGGCAGTTCATAACCAGATAACAACAACAAAAACAAACAAACAAACAAACAAAAATCAACTAACTGAAGCTATCTAACAACTGTACAAGTTAGGGACAAGGCTACTGAAAGGATTCAAAAAACCTGTCCTTTAATGTAACTGAAAAAAAATTCAAGGATGATAAAAATACGGATACTGTAATTTCAGAATATAGATTATAAATTAGCCAATAATTGTTTCTGTTAGAGTGTGAAGGTTGTAAATTACTGGCAAACCTGCCAAAACACTAATGTGTCAATAAATGTACAGACCACATTGTACACAAAGATTTTAGATATAGTAAACAGATTTATTCCTTTAAACAAGTGTCCTTATAATTTCTAGGTAATTGTATGGGACTATTAATGGCATAAATCATTTAACAAAATGAGCAGATTGGAGCTGAGCAGGAGGGCACAGGCTTAATCTAATTTAATAGAAGTTCCTCTCTAATGTCATTCAGTTACTTTTCCATTCATCTTTCAAGTCTCAATTGCTCTTGGCTAAATCTATATGCATTTCCTACAACATGTTCATGAAATATAACTCTAACATTCCAGGCTTCTTCAAAAGTAGACATCCTAGGGAAACCCTTTAATACTTCATAAATGTGAACTTTGTCCTTGTTTTTTTGTGTTCTCTCCTTTTATAACATTTTATTGCAGCTGAAGTTTGACCCATGAACTTTCTATAGCAAAGATGGTGATTTTTCCAGAAGACAGCTGGTTTATTGCAGGTGCCATAAAGTGATGCAGAGAAATTAACTCTGCCTTGGAAATTCTACCTCATTATCACTGTGAAAGGCAAAATGATGATTGCTTTCTTTCACCTTCTCTACTACTGTCATTCATACAGGTTTTTAAATCTGCCAAATGAAACGGCACAGACACCTAGCTACCACAACTCTTTGTAAGAGACAGGGAGAAACAGACAACTGAACAGAAGCCTCTACTGGTTAACACTGCTTTGCAACCACACATCTCACAAAGTAGTTGCTCATTTCTCTCTGCTATTGTATACGGAGAAATCTGCTTTCGCCTTCCTCACCATCCCACCCTTCTCCTCTGTTGGACAATGAACTGGACTGGAGTAGAACAGATACCTGCCTTCAGGCAAAAGTCTCTGTGAAATAAATAAATTCTTTAAAAAAGGAAGAAAAATATTCATAGGTCTCACTTGACCAAAATTGTTGAAGCCACATGACTTATGCCAGATCTGAATTTTCTACTACAAGTAGGCATTTGTTCTTCAGTTTTACTAGTTAACATAAGTACTAGGAATCCACCCATGCTATCACTTCCCTGCAAACACAGTTTATCTTTTTCCAGACTTCAGAGAAGATAGAACCTGCCATAAATTGTGTAAACTCTTAAGCCAAACCATCTGAGGAGAATGTCTGTTGAAAAACCATACATCTTCCTCAAGCCATATTTAAAAATAGCTTGCTTAGAATATTAGGAAATTTCAATTAGATTAAGATGTACATGTAGTTATTGCCTGGTCCATTGCTCCTGCACTTGATCTGTCTTGTCTTTGAGTGCCTGCTGTGCTTACAGTCTCATTGAAACAACACTTCTTGACACTATTTCCAGTGAAACTTCTGGATGGAGGTGGCTACCCCATCTCGCATGCTTTCTGCAGCTGGCACATAATAAATCACAAATAGGGACATGAAAATAGAGTTACCAGAAAATCTCATTAAAATAACTAATCTTACTGTTTCTCCACAACTTGTGACCATGGGTCACTATGGCCACAGTACCTCTCCAATCTTCTTCAGTTAACACTTCTTTCTAGCCGATGTTTGCCCACCTTCTGCAGGTCACACTTCACGAAGGTAGACTCCTGAGCATTGTGTGTGTGTCTATGCAATTGTTACAGTTCAACTGCAATCAGAATGATTTCCTTATCCAAGTTGAATCTCATCTCCCTTCATTTTCCAAAATTGGATTCAGGTGACTCCACGGCTTTCAATTAATCTTTCATTAATTTCAAAACATTTATGCTTAAGTTTTAGCAGTAGCCATGAACCAAACTACTCAGGTTGTTCTATCTTTGCGGGAAGAATTTGAGACCTCTGAGCTTGGAAGCAGCCATAGCTACAGGCGAAGTCACAGCCATTTCAGTATCTTTACAGGTGCATAAAATCTGCCACTGAGGTCCCAGTGCAGCAAAACTTTCAGTGATGAAATTGCAGTGTCTACAAGAAAAAGTACCCTACCTGCAGGCATTAGATGCAGAGCATAAGTCAATGCTAAAAGAGATGGAGCAATGCTGCTTGCACATGTTTGCAAGCTCTAACAATAGGTAGCTGGCTTCCTTTATCCAGGCAAATTTCCCTTGCTCCTGGCAAAGTGACTCATGATAAGCAGTTTTGAACAGGTTACATAAAGTGCTTGTAATATGCTAAACAGAAGAGCTGCAAGATATGTAATGACAAGAAACAAACTCTAATTATATACTTGTGTGGCACCCTTCAGACTAAACAGAGATTGTGGTAATCCAGTAACAGATTTTCACAAGTGCACATTTATATCTATTCTATTTTCTGGTGTGATTTTCTTCTGCACTTCTAATGTGCTTTGACAGACCTCTCTGAGCTTTGTTCTTGCCATCACCCCATTATTAAGCATCAGGATGCTACTGAAATCTGATTTCACAGGGGGCAGGCTCAGGGCTTGTGTGATTGATGGCATTGCAATGCAATGCAATGAAACTGCATGTGTGTCAGCAACTTCTCACAACAAAGTCTGCAAAATAGAGAGGAAATGAAAAAAAGTGGCACCTGCATACTCCAGATGTCTGTGACTGGATACAGATATCCAAGAGAAACTATAGTTTGGTGACCTGATTTTTGCAAGCATGCAATGGAACAAATGACCAGTCTCTCCTATATCCCTTATCCTTTTTTTCTCTGAGAAAAACCTTCACAACAAAAAAAACCCCACAAACCCAAACAAACAAAAAACCCAAACCAAAACCCCAAAGCAAAAGAAACAAAAGCTAACCAACAAAAAACCCTCCACCCTGAAAGAACTGGCCACAGTCTGCAGAATTTACAATTTCTTTGATCTCAAAGCTATTTTAATTCTCTACCTTAAAACTGCATGGAACATATATCTGTGAAGTGTCTCTTTCATTAACTAAGTTCTTTGATCTGGGTGACTGAAACAATTTATTATTCATATTCACACTGTAGACTTAACAACTTCTCAAAATTTACAAATAGACAGAAAATCCGTAAGTAGCTTCAGATTATAATGTTTGTAAAAAAAAGCATGCAGCTGAGCAGCCTAGCAGCCGCACCTTAAAAGACATCATTTAAAAGAGAGAAAAACACCCTGGTTTTCAAATGGGAGAAAAAAAACCACACCCAAAAAAAAACCAACCAAACAAAACCAACCAAACAAAAACCAACCAAACAAAACCAACCAAACAAAAACCAAAGGAAAAAAACCCACCCAAAAATCTAAACAACCCCAAAACAAATAAACAGAAAGTTGTGTTCCCTCTTCTCTCAAGACTTTGACTACATAATAACTAACAATTAAAAGCCAGAAGAGCATTTATGTCAAAATACAGCAGCAGAAAAACTGAAAGGTACACAGAAAACAGGGGAAAGAAGGAGCATGATTCATAATAAAAATTATGCTCTGTGTTGGTCCAGTTATGCATTTCAGAGTCTGAAAGGGCTTGCAATGCTCATGCAAGCCCTTTCACAATGTTGTAGTAATGTAAGAAATTTCTCAGGACTTCAAGATGTTTACATTCATGCAGATGGCAAGTCAGCTGACTACTATAGGAAATTGAAGAGCTGGAGACTTAATTAATTCAGATAAAGATGTTACCTACCTCTATTTTAGCTGAGATGAACAAAATAATGAAGGAAATATTGCAATAATCTAAAACTCCAGAGAAAAACCTGATAGCCTTACAGTCTACTTTTTATTCTGGGAAGTTTTATTATGGGTGAAGCCACAAGTGCTCTTCTGCAGATAGCTTGTTTTCACCTGACTAAAGTTAACTTAAGCAGTGAAAAACTGTCATTACTACAGAACTTTGTAATATGTGCATAGTAGTTATAACTACCTGAAACAGCCCAAGTAGCTGAAAAAGCACCATCTGAGGAACAAGATCTTCCCCAGGCCAGACTTCTGGAGAAGTGGCACAGGAAGTCACGGGAAGGACTGTTAAGTATTTTTCAATCAAACACGTGTAACAATACATGACTGGAGAACTGTAAATGGAACACCCTTGGGCAATTTAAGACAGGCAGCATCTATCTGCAAACAAGCCTTCTACAGAGCAAGCTTTCTCTGTGTAACTTACCTAAAACCATGGAACTAAATGAGCAATTATATGAAATGCCTCTGATGAACACAAGTCCTACTAGGCTTACCCTATACTTCCAGACATATTATTGATACCTCTGAACAACCATTTAAAAAAAAGAAACAATGTATATGGAATATCTGAAGGAGGTGAGAATCACAGAATCACAGAGCAGTTTATGTTGGAAGGGACCACCCGTAGGGTCATCTGGACCAACCTCCCTGCTCAAGCAGTCTTCAAGATTTTACAGAAGGTGCAAAGTTTCTAAGGAATTTGACTTAAGAAAAGAGAGACATTGTTAAAAGTGAGGCAGTTAGCTCTGCATGGATAAATTTTGAGATCAAAATTTATTAATTTTTTTTTTTAATTATGGCAAAGGGAGGAGTATGATGATACTATTAGGTAATAATACTAAAATTTTAGGGGCATATGCAGCAGAGGATCTTGAACATAGAACAACTGAAGGTGTAATCATATGAAAAGGAAATAAATTGGCATACGATACAACAACTGGCGGTTCAGGGACAGAACTTGGAGGTGACATTTACTATGATCTGTGAGTGTGATGTGGCTGTGAATCACAGGTCTTGTCAGAGGTACTTCCAATAGATACACAGTAGAATTTGTGCCATAGTGAGAAGACTTTCTACAGCTTCCTCTGGAAGGTTGTGAATTTATAGTTGAAAAGGAACGTAGAAGAGTATGTGGGATGACCAGGGGGAATGGAAGCATGCCTACAGCTATTACTAGTCTAGTCTAGTAACATAAACCTGGAGAAGTTCAGGCACTGAACATTTCTTCCTTTCTCATACTAATTGTCAAGACAAATTCTGACTTCTATATTTTAAAGTCGTCAGTTGGGAAATTTAAACTAACCTGTATTCAAAACAAACATTATTTCCTTCCATTTCTGAGAAAATTATCTGGAATGCTAAGGCCACCAAGGTACTGGCAACATAACTGCCAGGAAAAGGGGTGGTAAAAGTAATAGCTTATTAATCTCCTTGACTTTACCAGCAGTACTGTAAGCAGCAACCAGAAATTAAAAATCCTAATCACTGTATGTACTGCAGAAGCATGTGGACGACTGGGCTAGATTACAGAATTAATTTTAAAAACATAACGACCATTTCTTTAAGATGATCTGTCAAAGTAGTGACCAAATTCAGCAGCTAACAATTTGGCTGTGTAAACATGTAAAGAAAAATTTGCTCTTATAGCTCAGCTTAGTTATCAAAATTGCTAGTGGACCTAAATAATGCTGGTCACAGACAATCAGTATCAGAAAAACAAACCCCAAACCACTATCAGCAATATCTAAATGGACTATTGATGCATGCTCCTACATTAAATATGTCCTCTCTTACACATCTCTTTTTAAAAAAATACTTAGCAAACAAATAGTGGTCTGCTTGGCAAAGTGCTAGAAAGGTGCTTTGCTTTTCAGGTTTGTAGTCTAGACACATCACATAAACACTCAAAGCATTTGGAAACTTAGTAAATTTCTTACAACAGTGTTTAAGCTCAGAGATGCATCTGTTGCTAAGAGCAAAGAATTTCTATCAATCTAGCAAGATGGTATACTTTAAAGCTGGACTAAACAAGTTTTAAATAGTCAGCTCTATGGTGGATAGAAATGCCTTATGATTTCACAGAAGGGATAAAGTAATTTAAAAAACCCCATGGAACATGTTTTATTCATTCTTGGTTTTAATCAGTTCTGAAATATATTCACATACAGAAGGTCTGAATTACTGACATGAAGGGAAAAACATACAATAAAAAGGTTGAAGGTTTTATTTACCTTTTTATATGTTTTCTCTTCATTTGGCTTTCCAGCAGTAACGTCTCCATTTTCAGTAACAGACGACATCTAATAACAGAAGCTTAAGTTACAAAGAAGGTATTTGCTTTACAAAAGAAATTGTTCAGAAAAATAATACAATTTATTATCCATTTTTGCTAAATTCAAACTTTTCAGAGATCAGTGATGTATCTAGGATATTCCTTGTACGTATTTTCCACACAGACTAAAAGGACAGCAGTGGCCCAGGAATATGTGCAGCATATGACTGACTCTACATGACTCTGCTTCTTTTCCCCACACCAGTATGCAGTGAACTCATGGTCCTCAGCCTATTGCATGACATGTTCTTCCTGAAAGGGCAAAACTATGAAGCTTGTAAGCTGAATATTCAGTGGCATGTCTCAGTAGTCCAAGGTCCTTGGCTGCATCAATATGCTGAATCTCCTTAAAGTAGTAAGGGAAACATAGAATAACATGGAATTGCAGAATATTCTGAGCTGAAGGGACCCACAATGATCACCGAGTCCAATCCTTAAGTGAATGGCCCATACAGGGATCGAAGCTACAGCCTTGGCATTATTAGCATCATGCTCTGTTTGACATTGTATCTTATCACAGCTGTAAAGTGATTCTAGACCAAGGATAAACCACTAAGATAGAGATCACCTTGGTAAGACACCCTGAGTGCATCTGCCAAAGTAAACGAAACAAAACGGCACAATGACATGGTTTAAAATAATTCTAGATTTTACCAATACTTTCACAAGGGAATTATACTTACCCTTATGAACAACAGAACAGGTCATCTGGAGCTGAGAGTAAAGATCAAGCCATTCATTGGTGGTTGTAATGTTTTTCACAACCTATTGTAGGAAATATTTGTCATAACTATGTCTTAACAAATTTCCACCTCACAGAATAGCTGTAGATTTCCTTTTACTGCTATTCTTCAGCCCAAGCAAGCATTCAGCTACAAGTGAGGCTTTTAAAGAATCATGTCAAATAAGTTGGTTACTATACTTGGAACTTACTATACTTCAAACATATCATAACTTCGTTAGTGTAGTTAGAAACTGGCAGTATTAAACAGGAGGGAATCAGTGCAGAATAATTCCTTTTTGCCCTAGATATTTTACCCCTGTGGCACAAGCAACTCTGCAATAAAACATTTATGTAGAGCAGTACACATACATGGAGTGTTGTGTAATTACACGTGTTATTAATCTTACAGCCTTATAATCTCCAATCACTTATAAAAAATAGCTGTGATGGTTTGGAAGACAGCACATTGAAAGTCACAGATTACAAATTTGAAAAAAAAAATCTACTGACACCTTAAATGAGAAGACAATCTAACTTCGTCTTTAAGCAGTTCAAATAGTGTCTTGTACATAAATAAAAATTGGTTTAAGTAAGTATTCTCAGGCCTCATTCACTGATTTTAATTTTCCATTAATCTAAAGAGTACACTACCAAGGAACTTTTTAATAAAAGGAGTCAAAATCAGTATTTTCCTTTCCTTTTGAGAAGCACTTGAGCCAAAAAAAAAAAAAAAAAAAAAAAAGAAAATAAAAGGTAGGGGCACACAACAAATAGACTTGGAGTCTGAGAAGAAAAAAACTTGGAGTTTCTGAGAAGAAAACAATGTCTTCTTAGAAAAACATACTTCTTACATTGTATACCAGTATTTTCTTCCTGCAGCTAACTGCATTCTTCATTGTAGCCTCCGTGTAAGTAATGTGTGTTAATTAATAATTTCTTCATTTGGATGTGTATTAGCAGCATGCTATACACTGAACTCCTACTTAAAGGCAATGACTTCATTTTTATAGCTTTTTAAATTGTGTGTAGTTACCTTACTCACCTGTATTCACACATTTAATATTAATATTCACCCATGTGTACAACTCTATCAGTACACAAAGGCATCAAGAACTTGCTCAAACACCTTTTGTAGGAAAAGAAATGTCATTTTAATTGCTAGTAGATGGCTTTTAAAATAACTGATCACTGGGTTAAAACACCAACCCCCAGCCAAGCTGTTGTTCTCCACATACCTCCCAAGACTATTGATACTATTAAATATGATGTTCCACTGCACACAAAAGTTCCTAAATTATAAGCACACAGACTCAGCAAAAGCCAAACATAAATGCAGCATGGGAGCTTTCATTCAGTAAGTTAGCTGAAGAAAGCACTCATGCTAGACAGGGGAGAAAAGCCTGGTTTTTTTCCCAGCATAGACAGACAAATTATTCAAGAACACTTCACTTAGGTGAAAATATACCCCTGCAATGCTGACCACAATAGAAAACAGACAACAAGAGACCAAGTTCAGTAACTACCAAGTGTAAAAACTCATACACCATAAAGAAGGTAAATTTTTCCTGTATGTGTCAGTTCATTTCCTAAAGGCATTTAGAATAGAATTATTCTTGTTCTAATCTTTTGAGAAACAGAACACACTGCTCTATCTTAACTGTGGTTGTGTTAAACATCTTTTAAAATCTGTGCTGGGACAACCATCTCTTGTTCCATGCTAACAGTTTTTTGCAAAGCAAGTATTACTTTGTGTATTTTCCTCCTGCCCTAGAGCTACTGAGGCAGTACATGGTGCCTTCTTACATGCTTCATAATGCACAGAGCAACAGCTACTGTCTCAGTTCCGATGAGGTTTAACAGTTCAAAGATAGGTCACAACTTATAGTCTTGGACTCACTTCCAGGCTAAGCTACAACTATTTATTTTTTTGTTACTATAGCAGGAGACTACTGTAACTAAAGCTCTCAATCTCTGTATGTACCTGACAAAGGGAAAGCTCACAATAAAGTAAGACATGGGGTAGGTGTAGAGGAAGAAAACACTTTGTTTCAGAAATATTGTAGCATGGTGACTTCCACCGGGATTAAGTTAATTTTCTTCACAGTAGCTAGAGTGGGGTTAGGTTTTAGATTTGTGCTGGAAACAGTGTTGATACTTCAGGGATGTCTTCTACTCTTGCATAGTGCTTACACAGCGTCAAGGCCTTTTCTGCAGACTTGCTGCACCTTTCCAGTGTGTGGGCTGGGAATGCACAAGGAGCTGGGAAAGGAAACCAGCCAGGACAGATGAACCCAGCTGACCAAAGAGATATTCCAGACCACATGGCATCATGCTCAGCATATACAGCTGCAAGAAGAAGGAAGGGAGGATGGTCAAAGTGACTGTGTTTTCCTTCCCAAGTCACCGGTAGGTGTTATGGGGCCCTGCTTTCCTGGGAATGGCTGAACACCTTCCTGTCCATGGGAAATGGTGGATGAATTCTTTGTTTTGTTTTGCTTGCATGCACAGCCTTTGATTTATCTATTTACCTATTTGGAGATAAACAGTCTTTACCTCTGCCCCTGAATTTTCTCACTTTTACCCTATTGATTCTCTCCCTGATTCCATCAGGGGGTAGTGAGTGATCCAGTGTGTGGGGCTCAGTGGCTGGCTGGGCTTAAACCATGAGTAAAAGATGGCTATAATGATCTCATCTTTAGCTTCTTAGATGCTATTCTACCTGATAACAAAGAAAGAGAAACATTAAAGTACAGTAGGAATTGAAGGAGTTTTTTTCCTAAATACTCTTGAAGGGTCAACATTTTGGTCACAAATCTTATGTGCAATAAAAACTACTGTCTTCTTGAAACATAAGATTACAGCCTTCAGTTCCAGCCTTCTGCTCCAAACACCTCCTAGTCCTAAATGCAGACTTTAAAAAAATAACATCTATTCAATGTATGCTTAAAAAAAAAAAATTAAAAAAAAAAATCATGTTTCACAGTTTAGTTTCTCACACCAGAATCACAGAACCACATGCTTCTTAACTAACACAAACTGCAATTTCCATCACTCTGGGGGACAAGTGCCATAGGCATTTTCCTCTAGAGCTACAGGGACACCTTTTTTCTTTCTCTGATCAGCCAGAAGCCCACAATGTCAACACCACCCTGCCCACCACATAGCTGTCATTTTGGAACAGAGATGACAGACAGCAAACGTGAGTTTCCTACCCAGCTTTGATTTCTTGTTCTTGAATTTTTAATTCCATGTTACTTATATAGTCAAAATTTATCTTTTACTAACAGCATAAGGTATTCATTTTTGCAGATTATAAATAACCAGCTGTTTTTACACAACCCCAGTTGCTGAGGCCCTGCTCACATGAACAGGTATCTGTACCTTATACCCAAATGGCCTCTCAGCGCAATTTCAAGTTAACTTTACAACTTCCAACAACTTCAGTGAAAGCCAACATCCATGAAAAATGCTATTGCTAGATTCCTACAGACCCATGTATTAGTTCATTCAACCAAAAATCAAAAACTTTTTGGGTTTTTTTGAAGAATGCATTTCTCCAAAATTCATACCACTTTCTTAAACAAAGAATTTTTTAAAAGCATTAATAAAACATGTTGTTGAGGAATGACACTCCAAATAAGAGCAATGTAACTTTTCATTACATGTAATTACATGTTCTCGTTCTGAATGATAGTTAAAATTTAAATATTCTTCATAGCTTTTTTACAGACGTACCCCTGGGTGTACTGCTGTCAGGCTTCTGCAGTGAGTTAGAAACCTCACACAAAAGAAAACATATTTATAACTTCTCACAGGTGTAATCTTTAAATATGAGTAGTAAAAAACAAAAAATATTAAACAAGATTAAATGAAGCTTTAAATTTTCCATTAGGCAAAGGGAGAATACTAGAAATTAAAGAATTCAATAAACAATTGAATAATTGAATAAACAATTAAACGTACATGTGTTTAGTATTAATAATATACAAATAAAATAGATGGTACAGTGCAGATTTTTCAGTCTGAAACACATAAATGCATTTTCAGAAACACTTTGGGTTGGGGTTTTTTTGGCAAGTGAATGCATTGGGATGGAATACACAATTTTTGGCTCAATCCAGCAACTTCATTCTCATAGTTTCTGTGCATTTCAGATTACCTATTTATTTAACTGTTTTTAATCCTTGAATAGTTCTCTTTTTCCAGGAGGACACTAAATTCTCAGATTGTGGCAGCTGACTTCTCAGAAAAACACAAAGACTCTTACATTAAATTCATACCAATGATACTAACTCAGAACCAGACAAAAAATATATTATCAGAATAGTAATTCTATCTGTCCTAAGTAACAGTGGGAGTTTACACACCAAGACTGCATTCTTTCTTGATCACAGCAACTTGTCAGTACAACATGTAAGGATGTTGACAAGAATTTCTAGTCCTACAAACAGCATTTATAGTGAATTCCATTAAAAACAATCATCAGGTCAAATTAGTTTGTAGCTCCTCTCTCCCCTGTTACTACTTTGAAGCAGCAGCTTCTAAGACAACTATGAAAAGCATACTCATTCCATTACTGCAAAAGTCTTACTGGTGAGATTTGTTCAGACATATTTTCCTTATGGAAGCTGTAAGAGTAGCTTTTAAAGTCAGTTCTTCAGCTCACTAAAAGGACTTGCAGATCTCTAAGACAGCATTCTTCCACCAAACCAGATTGGGGACAGTCATACACTGCAGCTCTAGTGTGAAGCTGGAGACCTTTGTTACACAAAATTTTGCTAGAGGAGGCAAGTCATCTAAACCAAAAATGCTCTACAGTGGAAGAAATCCATGAATATTACATATAATAATATATATATATAATATATTCATTAATGAAAAGCTACTCTTTTCCTACTTGTTCTCTTGTGCTTCCCCTACCCATAGCTCAAACACCCAAAAACCTGTGGTATTAAAGCTACCTTAAGGCAGCTCCAAGATCAAAAGGCACTATTAAAGCCAACTCCCCTACTTCTTTGAAATTAGAAAGATTTGGGTTCACACCTTCTTAGGCACTGAACAAACTTTTCCTACAGATGATGCATTTACAAAGTCTCCCTCCTGTCTGGATTCTCTGCCAACTAATACAATATGCACAACCGCACTGGATTTCCAAATTAGATCTCATCTTACCTTGTTTATTATTCCATGAAACTTGCTGGTACTCTGGACCATTGTCAAATTTAGTTGACAAACTTAGGTCAGTCAAAACTGCCAATCATTTTTCCCCCAGCCTCTCCAGCAGAATTTGAACAGTAGGATTATTTATCAGATTATTTGTAAATTAAGGGGTTTGGGACACAAAAAAATCCTCTGACACACAGAAAAATTGTTTCCATACAAAATCCATGCAAAGGTAGCAGCATACTATCAGCACTATTTTCAGAAGGCTGAAGAGGCAAATGACTTAGCTTTGGGTAAATAGTAGGACTTCTATTGGTTTTATTACATTTTAGCTCCTTAAAGAAGCTTTTCTCCATGCTTTAAAACAATGCCTACTATAATTTTCATGGTTTAATTGCCTTCCTTCTGAGTTTATCAGACAATGAAGGGTGGTGTTTAGAAACCTGCAAGCACTACTAGGCAGAGTGCCAATACACAGATTTAAAGAAGTGAAAGGAAGCATAATTAAATGCAGAGTGGTAAAAGGAACAACACATCAAAGATCCGACAGCTTTCTCAACAGACACAAGTCAACTCCCTCTCCAAAAACCTTATGTCTTTTAATGTCAGAGAACACTTTTTATACTTGAGTGCCCAGGCAGTTACCCAGCCTCCAAATATAAACTGAGGTAATGTATGTAGCCACCCAGTTACAAAATGTATATATATACACACACAATTCAGCTCTCTATTTTTTTAAAAATAATATCCCAAACCCTAGTTTGTGGAATAGATTCATTTTGTACCAGGACACGTAGACAGCTAAGATCAAATTTGTATGCTCCCACACCTGAAACATCTGAAGAGTAAAAGATAACATACATATTTTTAAGTTGATGTATCCTGATAATGAAGTAAATGTTTACATGTTGCAATGGACACAACAACAATCATTTAAAAGTCATTAAAAGCTCAAATCTAAAAAAATCTGGATTTTCAATCTGAGAGCATTTAATCCACCCAATCCCTGTAATGTCTGTCAGCCTAATAAACCTCTACTGTCAACTGCTGTGACTTCCACTCTTCGCAGAAGTACTGAAAGATCTCTTATGTCTATTACTGCAAAAGTAGAGCAAACTTTTTACTGCACCATAAACACCATTCATTTATGCCACTAAAAAAGTAATTTTAAAAAAATCTATCTTTTCTGTCTATCTGGCAGGGAAAAAAAAGAAATGTCATATGAATTTAAAGAAGAAGGAGGGAAAAAGTAAAGAAAAACCCAAAACAATTAGGTGTGAAACACTGTCAAGATCTCCCAACCCACAACTAATTATGGAGGTTTTAAGGGTGACTGAAAGTAAAATCTTCAGTGTAAAATCTGTGATAGCACTTGTGAAAACTGGAAAATGCTCTGTATGGTCTTGCTAATTAATGCTATAATGAACAATTTCAGAGTGAAGAGCTAAAAAAAGCAGATCAGAAACAATGGAGCCTGTGATGCCTAAAAAAAAAAAAAAGAAGAAAAAAAAAAGGCCTGATTAGTCTACCTATCTGATTTGTTTTTTATTTTGCCTCAAAAATAATAAGATGAAAATCAGAAGTAGTACACAAATGATTAAATTCACAAATAAAGTAAAAGGGAAAAAAAAAAAATCTCATCTTTCTCTTGGTCTTTGTAATACCATCAGGCCAGCAAAAATGCTACAGTGAAAGCAGCAAGCAAAAACCAACACAAAACTGCCATTTAGACTGTGCATCTACTCTAAGTCATGTCAGCTGTTCACACCACCTTTATTTACCTAGCTTTAATAACACACATTAGTTTCAGTGCCCTGACAGATCTTTTAGTCTCTCAGCAACTAATCTGAGCACAATGCTAAGATTCTGATACTGTTTGATTTCTACAGTTGCCCTCCCCTCCTTCCTCCCCGCACTTTCAGGAACACAGCACAGCACTTGGATGTCTTTGAAAAATGTCATAATAGGACTAGCATTTTTTTCTTAGTTTGCTGGCTGGATTTGAAAAGTTTATCATACTATTCATACTACAAAAAACATATGTTCATATAGTAATGCTTTGATTTACTGCAAGAAATGTCAGATCATGTATCTTCCTCCTTTAGCTTTCAGATAGGAAAAAAAATGAAAATGTGGAACTTCAGAAAATACCACTTCCATCAAAGCCTACAAATACTCAGAATGCATTTGATTACCCAGAACCTACAAGACTCCCTTCCTCTTCCATTTAAAGTGGTAGTTCTTGTGCACTAACCTGTTCTTCAAGGTGAAACGCACTACCATTGTAATATCCAGGGTCACAGGAACAACATCACAAACTATAGCTACAAATCATATCCTTCATTTCAAAAATAATCTGCTGTGATTCCTTCAGATGGAAACTTTTTTACAACAATGCAAATAAAACTGAAAATTCATTGAAGGAACCAAAGTGTAGAAGTCCTTGGAAATACAGCATACTGTCCTCATTCAACAAAGCACATAGATTTTAATTTGTAACTTCAGTATTTTGTGAATTCTGCATGTGACAGATAACCTGCATGGAAGAGGGGGGCTGGGCTTTGTTCCTCCTCCATGAATTTCCAAATTCAAAGCTTCATTCTGAGGGCCTTAAACCTATCTCACTCCTCTATTCCCTATTAGCCTACTTAACATTTTTAACATGTCAAATACTGTGTCTTCTGCTTTCTCCAGAAGCACCTGAGGATCTCTTACATCTTGCCAAACACCATCTGTAGAAGCAGAGCAAACTTTCTACTGTGTACTAGATGGTGTTGATGTCTTAAAAACCATGGGACTTTTCCAAATCAGTGAGCTCAGATCAGCAATCAGAAAGAACAAACATTTGATCTCTGACACAACTGACGTCAAATTGTGTATCTTGCAGAAACTGTTAACAGGCACTCCTTTCACAAAGTGAAATGGCCCCATTTACTTCTCATTATTTAGTAACAGTCTGAAAGCATACAAAGCAGAAAGGCATATTTGTACATAGCCAAAGAAGACTTCCCAATTGCTACTTATGTTTTCACTATTCTGATTTCATGTGCACTTTTACAATAATAGCACAATAACAGCACATTTTAGAAGATTAGCAAGCTTTCTATAAAGCCATCTGGAATTACAAATTAATAAAAGTGTCAAGATAGGGTTTTCTTTGAAACAACTGAAAGAAGGAAACATCTGCATGCTATATATGACAGTAAGCAATACAAGTTAGGTAGTATCACAGCGAAGGGCACAGGTAGAAGACTTGACAGAGCCCAGAATCAGAGTTCTGTTCCTTTACTTTGGCAACTTTGATATGGCAATGTCCTACTGTTACTAACACATATCAGACACTGCACTTTGAGATAAAACCACCACGTAATGCATGCTGTCCAATAAAATACTGCACCGCACTGTGACAAACGGTTGATAAGGAAAAAGGCACAAGGAGAGGGAAAATTCTTCTACATTTGTCTTTACTAGTACATGCGAAATAGAGTGATGGGGATCATGCAACACTGTGATCATGATTTCTTGAAAGGAAAGCACAGCAAGCTGCTTCACTCATAGAAGCAGCAGGCAAGATTCATGGGGAATGAAATCTCATGTATGGCAAAAAGGAGATCAGTGAAGGTGTGCATTTCTAAAGGAATGATACGGAGATTCAAATAATCCTACCTTGCTGGGTGGGGAATAGATATAAAAGAGTAATTTGGTCAGCCCAGAAGCTTTAGTAATCTGAAACTCCAGAAATAGTCATTTGAGAAAAGAAAAACAGGTCAAATGTACTGGGAGAAGATTAAGTATAAACAGAACAGACTGAACAAGCAAGATAAAAAGCAGAAAAAGACAGGACAAGTTACTTTGATAAGAAATACATTCATAATAAGAACTTCACAATAGCTGTATTGCTCTAGTTTGAAACCTTTATCTTTTTACTCATCCACATTTTTCCACCTCAAAAGGAGGTCAACCACACTTAAAACTGCTATGCAAACATAACTTTACAACAGAGGCACGAATAAAAAATGGTAATAAGAATTCTTTGCTTTAAAGAACATTGAGAGTTTTGGGTGGACAACACAAAAAAGCTGTGGTTAAAATAATTTGCATGCACTAAAACAGATGGCATAATTTGTGCATCAGTTCTACACAGGTAACTCATAAATTATACACTACTGGGAATTGTTTAGGCCATTCTCATATTAGCATGTAATTGTTCACAACAAAGTTTGCAGAAAGATATGTCATGGAAACACTGAACTCAATGCATGACTGGATTATTAGGATCTTCAAGTTCTCTGTGCTTTCTTCCCCAGGTCTTCTGAGTATAACTTTTGTACATATAGCTGTTAATGAATCCTAGTTAAGTTAAACTCTTCAGCAGTAATATTATCTAAGAAATTCAAGTACTTTGAAAACCCCTTTTTGTCTCAAACTGAGGGCCATTCCATACAGCTGCAAACAGACAGTTGAAGAGTAGAAGAGATTATCCTGGATGATGTGACAGGTAATATTTGAGATCCTTTTGATAAATTGGACAACTTTTTAAAAAGTAGTTGATAATGTCTTGAAGGAAGGAAAAGATCTGGTTACTGCCATGACTCCTGGTTTCCACTGAATCACTATGTATCACTCAGACTGGATCTCAGCAACAATTTCAGCTGGTCCAGGCTGATGCTGCTGTGGTCCTGCCTTCCAAGCATGCGTTGGATAGCATCACTGCATCATTATTATAAACCAGTGCTACTCCTGCTCCAGGAGAACTCACTTAGACAATTAAACTAACAAAAAAAGTAACTTACCAAAGAATAGCAACCGTAATGGAACTCCTTACAGCAGCTTTGTTATGGTCACCCCCAAGATCAAAAAGAAACTTGGGAGGGAATGAGGAAGGAAATTAATACTGTTAGACCCTTGATCCACAATGGAGGAGAGACCAATTGCCTCAGCTGTTTCAATCACCCACATAATTTTGCATAACCTCAGAGTCACCAGTCCACTAATGATAATACCAGGAAACAAGACAGAGAAACAGATGGAAAGAAGCATTAGCAGCAGAGCTCGATGTGCCAGGCAACAGCACCCGAACTGAGTTCAACATTAGTTTGAGAGAAAATGGAAATGTATGGCTAAGGTGAGGTTCCCAAATGTATATTCATACAGCAACTTGTTTTTCAGGTGCCTAGCTTGTGTGAAAAATAAGGTCACTCAAGAAAGGGTATAGACGAATGATGTAAGAACCAAATTTAAAAGTTGTGTATAAATTCAAGATGAGAGATACTCTAAGTTACCCTATTGAGTAAGAAAATCTATTGCAACCAATTAATCTCTCACATACTCTTTTCCTTCAGGAAAGCTAAAACTGCAATTAGTAAACGCTTCCCTTGGACCCCTACAACTTAACTTTGGTTAGCATTTAATAGAAAGCTTACTTTACTCTTGAAAAGGACTTGAAAAAAACGTACTGTACCAGCCTCAGAAGAGAACAAATCCTACATCACCAGAGATCCTTTGATTAAATTAAGAGCTCTCAGTTTCCTATAGAGCGGAAGTTCCTCAGATATATTTCCAAAATCACTCAACAAGCTATGTAAAAGGAAAATATTATCCCATTTTATAAAATGCCCTATAATGCACAAAAGTTGGAGGCTTCTTGGTTTAAAGAAGCTCTCTAACATATTTCTTTTTAAACCACAGAGAAATCTTCAGAGAAATCTTCAATCTTTCAATTCAAAATTTCAGAAGCTACCTAGGACAAAAAAAAACCCTCAAAAAGCATGATTAACACAATAACATGAATTTCTGAAACCAATTCAGTAAAGAACTGCTCAGCATGTAAGGAAATAGTGAAATTTGTCAGAGCTCCTGTAATCAAACCAGGACAGATATTTTGCAGCCACTACAGTAGAACTACAATGTGGGAACCAAAAGAACTGTCACAATTTTTATAAAATTATTCCATTCTCTGACTTGAATGTGGCTGCTTAAATGTAAAGGTTACTACTGCCCTTATAAGGGATCATATATTTCTGCTCATGCCAATATGATTTTTTGCCTTTTCTTTTGTATAACTTTCATATAACTTTCATGTATCCTCAGTATTCTTAGCATGCATATTTGTAATTCCTTAAGTCTGACAACTTAGCGTAGTCCTAGTATTCTGTTAGGCCAGGAGACCAAGCATCCTAAAGGCCTCATAGCAGGAGGCCAGAAAACCCTACACTATCTTGGGAAACCAATGTCCTCTCTAGAATATATCTGTAAACCAGAGATTTGGCCCATCCAGGGGTGAATTCCTTGCATGGGGGGAATATCAAGCCATTCATCCAGGCCTCCCCTTGGGGTGTCCTTGTTAGATATGCTGATTTGTAAAGTCTATAAATTGTACACGTGATCTGCTGTGTGTGCGCATTGCAGCGCATCCCACCCTGGTGAAGTGGTGCACCAATAAGGATCCTTATTAAAATACTAATGTAAAAACCCCTTATCCTTTAACCTTGTCTGTCTCTTAAATTTTTAAGACCAGGAAAAGGCATCATTGTTCTCCAAGCCTTGTCTTGGATGAACAGATCAGAATGGGCGAGTGACTACTTTTTTTTCCCAACAGCATGATTTGGCACTCAGCTGAATTACAAGCATATCTGCACTGTAACATACAAATCCAAACCACATCAACACACATATCTTCCCTACTGACATCAAGTAACACGTGGTATACCATGGTAAGAAACGTACAGCTGTTTTAAGGCATGGACACAGTCACAGAATTTTTAAATAGCAAAACAAATGTTTTCAAATAAACCTTTTAAAGTAGTTATTTCCAGCCAAATGACATAAACAAATTGTCTCCAACAGTCCTTCACGTGCCAAACCAAATTGAAAAACCTGTCCCTGAACAGTTTTGGCAGCAAGAAAGTAAGATGAAGTCATTACTAGATGTTTCTGCCAGTTCTGAAACACTCTATTATTCTTCAGATGTTGTTTATATTCCAACATATAGTTGCACCACTTTAAACATTTTTGTATTAAAAAAATGCAAGTTAACAAACTATATAGAAGCACCATCACAGTCTCTCTCCCCCTGAACTTCTTTGCAAATGACTAGCTGGATTTCTTTAAATAACCTAGCTGGAAATATTATAGGAAAATTCAAAATCTTAAGCTATCACTGTAAGTAAAGAACACATCTGCACGTAAATTGGCCCTTTCAATTTAAAAGTGTCCATGTACATGTGAACAGGACTTAAAAAGAAGACAGTTTATTTACCACCAGCCACAAGGATAAGCAGTGGGTGATAGCTTTGTAGAAGAGCCATACACAATCTGACACCAGAAGCTGTGAACTCTTCCAAGATAATGAGTGTGTGTTTTCCCACAAATTAAAAGGTCTCTGAATTCTTGAGAGGCTTAAATAAGAATCTCCCTCCTTCACACAAAAGCCCTTTGAAACAATATCTCCACCTCTCACTGCATTATTATAACTGGGTTGGAAGCATCATTATAAGTAGGTTAGAAAAGGCATCCAGTATTATCTGTAAGTCAGTTAACAGCCCACACCATCATCTTCAAAAGGTAAAAATACAGCTTTCAGCATGTAGAAAGAAAAAACCCACACAACTAATCACAGTTTTGCTCAATGTATACTGTTTTATGAATTGTTAACTAGAAAAAGAACAAGATTATGACAAGATGAAACATGGCTATGAATATTGTAAAGATTCCATAGACTAAAGTGGAAAAGACCCAACAGTTCAGTCAACACACTATCCCAGGAACAGAGTGTTCTTACAATTTAAGGTGTACAATGCAATAGCCTATTTTATTATATTCCTTAACCAGCATAAATCTGCTGGAACATCTGATTAAATAAATTAAATACCTTTTTCAGCCTGCAATTTTACTGGCTACTGGATTGGGGGTGGGGGTGGGGGGGTTTAGTCTGAGATGATAAAGACCATTATGTTCAATAGCACATATTTTAAATGTATTTACAGAAAACTGCCTTTGAAGAGTTGTTGTTAACAGTGTGTAGTCCCTGAACCTCTGTGTTTTCTATCTTATTCCTGGGAATAGGAAGCCTGATGATTAGTTATGTAAGAGAAAAGTGATATTCATTAAAATTTCATTCTAGCTGGCTATGCTTTTACTTTATAGAAATAAACTGGTCTTCAGTTTTGCTTGCAATATGGCAGTGTTATAAGAGCACTGAGCTGCAGCCCAGCATTAGTAACCAAGGACTGCCAAATAAAGGGCAAGAATACTGTGAGACAAGAGCCAGCCAGACAAGCCTGCCTGCTTACCCTTCATCATCATTCTAGCAGCAAGGATGGCCAGGGAGCAGACAGATGGTCGCCTTCACTGCAGAAACAGGTGCAGCAGGTTGTCACAAAAATGGTGATGGTGACATGAACAATTTTCTTGCAGAGCATGGCATTACTCAGGTGCTTGTAAACAGCAGCCATTAGCTTAAGAAAACCTTTAGTTTTAGATCAGCTAAAAACCTTTACTGAGGTTTACCAGCTCTAGCTAGTGTGCTTGTGTGTGAGTTAGTGCGTGCACATGCAAAAGTGAAAGAGAGGAAGGCTAGACACTAAGATGCCTCACAAGGCCAGTCTGAAGGTGTAATCACATTAAAAAGCTGCTGTTAACATGCAGTGACTAACGCTGGTCTGGATTAAAAGCTGAAAAAAACAGACATTATCCACATCTCCCTTCAAAGCAAAAGGTTTTCAGTAAAAAGCACTGGTTTGGAGATACAGGTCTGAGCTTGCAGGTTTTTTTGAGAGGATGAAGGAGTTGCTAGGTGACAGTGAAGTCAGGCTATGACAGAAAGAAGATGCACAGACTTAACACAGCAGTGAATGGCAAATCCAACTCCCCTCACAGCAGTAAGGCAGTGGTCAAGCAATGTTTTTTTGGTAGATACTTCTCTCAGGAGCTTCTCCAAATCATAGCAAAGAAGATGTGGTTTTCTAATTAATATAACTAATTAGAAAAAATAATTTTATAACCAATCCTGGATATCTTGTTCTACCAAAAAATGTTGGTATAAATTTACAGTAGGTGCCTGTTTTTCTACACCTGCCTTTGAAAAACCTCTTGCATCAATGGGCCCAGCAGGTCACAAACTTGGGATTGGAGGGATCTCCTTCCATACCATTGAGTTACAGGTAGCACAGGAACTCTGCATAACAAATACAGCTCCCAAGAACTGACATGTATGAGGCTGGGGGGACAGAAGAGGAATGTCCAGGGGCATTTCATACCTGCATGGCATGCATCTCTGTGAGAGTGTGTACCTTTCTTTGCTGAGAAATCACCCAAGGCTCCTGGAAGTCTATCTCTCTGTCTCTTGTTTTGTCCATTTCCTTTGCACTGTTTATGTCTCACAGCACGAAGAAAACTAAATCTAGCTAAAAAGCATTACTTCCTTCACTTTGAAGACCTTTATGCATAAAACAGACAGGAAGGGTGCAAGTGAGCACAAGGAGCAAGTTGGAATGGGAAACAAAGTAAAAATAAAGAGAAAAAAAAGCAAGAAGGGAAGGGAGAGACTCAGCAAGGGATTGTGCACAACTGAACTGGGAAGAAAAGAGGAATTGGAAGCAGTAGTGGATGAAGACCAAGGAAACCAAGTAGAAGGAAAATACATGTTAACAGGAAACACATGCATAGGAAATTATTTCTGCTTTTGTCTGCTAAAAACAGGCCTTCAGTGCCATTAAATTTGAATGGTCAAAAGGGTACTGAGGGGAAGGGAAAAAATATATTTAAATAAGTCAATAAAGAGCTGATAGTTCTATTGTAAGAAAGGGAGCAAAAAACCACAATTTTTCCCCTTTCTTCAATTAAAGAAAAAAAAGGGCATATTTTAATGCATCTCTGTGAGGAATATATCAAGTACAGCAATATTTGCAGATGGATCAATCTGAGGTATTAAATATATGCATAGCTTTGGCTAAAACAAAAGCAACAATACATATTGAAAAATTCAGTGAGATATTAAACACTGCTTTTACTGCAGTACATCCTGTCGATATTGGGAAACATCCTCCTGAATGGTTATTTCAAATACATAGATCTTTAGTAGAGATGCAGGTAAAGCATATTTTAAAAGCCAGTCAGGCAACTAAGATTGAATTACTCTTCACATTTGTGATGATCCTCCAAATGATGTTTTTCCAAGCAAAACAGACACATCTGGAAGTCTAGGTATACATTGATCTATAGCAAAACGTTACATTTGCATATTCTCTATTTGGATAATTTGATGGTTGCAAAAGGAACCTCTAAACTAAGGGACACAGTCAAAGGAGCAAGATGTGAACCTCAACTTGGCAAAAGTTCCGTGCTATACTGTTCTTGCAAACTGGACAAAAGCATAAGTTTCAATTTCTTTCCAACCTCTGTTACCAGGGTCCAAAATTAGCCTCATGGGGATGAGAAGCCAAATCACAATAAAGCAGAAAAGGTTTGAATGAGTGCAGTTACCTCTGTAATACTTTTTTTTTTTTTTTTTTTTTTAATAACAGAGTGCCTTTACCATGGGCACCTACTGCTCATGCATCCTTTCTTTTCCTCTATCAATTATATCACGCAGAAGAGATCACAGATTAAACAAAACAGAAAATGCAAATATCGTACGCATAGGTTTTTCTTCCAAGTCACATAAAAGCTTAAGTATAGACCCTGAGATATAAACACAGGCTATCACTACTGTGATTTACATCTCATGGCCACAATTCCAGCAAACAGCATTCATATGTGAATTTCAGTATAGCAGTTTATAGGATGACAGAATGGCTTGGACTGGAATAGGTCTTTAAGATCATATTCTTCCAACTCCACTGGCATGGCTCCTCTCAGTAGCCCAGGTTGCTCAGAGCCCCATCCAACCCGACCTCGCAGAGATGTGACACTCATAAATTCTGTGGGCAACCAGTTCCAGTATCCCATCACCCACATAGTAAAGAATTTCTTCCTAATATCTAATCCATCTTCTCCCAGTTTAAAGCCATTGGCCTTTGCCCTTGTCACTACATGGCTTTGTCAAAAGCCCATCACCAGCTTTCTTGTAGGCACCCTTTAGGTACTTGAAGATGCAATAAAGTCTACCTGGAGCCTTCTCTTCTCCAGGCTGAAAAATTCCACTTGCACTGGATGTACTCATAGCAGTCTGGATAGGGAAATTGTTGTCCTCCTACTTATGCACTGACAGAAGTTATTTGTATACAAAGTACTTAATAGGAAAGTATTTCTATGACTGAAACAGCTCTGCACTCTTTTATATTCATCCTACACTAGCAGAACTAACCTGTGTATGCTTTGTTGAAGCAGAGAAGGAGTCCATCTATTGTTTTTTTTGCACAAACCTCGAGTCTCACGCCATTATGATGATATAAATGCCATGTTTATAAAGGTATAAACGCCATGTTTATGCCTTGCATGCCTTTGCCTTTGGTATAAACCTGAAGCACCACACTCAACATGCACTGTCTGAGACCTCTGTTTCTTATCCCACAGAAGAGGAGACACCACAGAGGCCTGGATTTTTCTCACACTGCCTCATCCTGGACATGATGACACCATTTCTAGCTACAAATATGCCATTCATGAGGTTTGTTCCTTTGTGACCTCAGTGTAATTGGTAGAAAATTATATTTAAACATCTGGACTATCTTTGTGATTTCAAATGATCTACAGTCCTGCTAGACATTTTCTAGCTTAAGCTCCAAATTTCACCATTAACTATACTAATGCTCTCAGGATAACTTGAAACACATTTGTTTTTCCCATTTTGCAGGTTGTTGTTACGTAATTCTTACCAGGAATATACATATTTAATAATAAGGGAAAAAATACAGCATGATTTCCACACCTCCCCCCGCCAACACCCTGTGTCAAAAGAAATTTATTAATATTTTTGAACATGAAAACATTCCATAAATACATTCCAAGTAGGCTTTCTGGAGAACACACTGTTTTATCAGTGTTAAATTTGAGATACAAGTCCAAGGGCTGCTTTTGCAGCTCATTAAATCAATGCTATTTTGACAGTACGCTGCAATATATGTGCTCCTATATGAGGAAGTTTCACCACTACCTTCTTGCACTCTAACTTTGTCACTGCACACTTCTCCCAATATAACTTCCTGATATCACTTAGCACCATGCACCATTATTTCCACTGGGAACAACTTTCAGTATCACAAGAAATGGCTCAAAAATAAGAGAAGCAAGTTGTTTCTGAAGAAATGTGTTTCCCTTACTTCTTGCATTACTACAGCCTTAGTGAAATTGCTTTGATGCTTGGCTGCTTGCAGAACCTGGTCCTGGGTTTTGTTTTGTTTTGGTTTTTTAAATTAAAAAAAAAAAAAAAATTTGAAGTACTTGTGTCACAAAACCCCCACCTCTATTGCAGCAGCTTCAGAAATAATCTCACAGAGTAGGAATAGCAAAACTAATCCTAAGGAAACACTGGCATAACACTTTGTTAATACATGCACATCTTAGTTTTGTTGCATTACTTATTAAGAAAAGTAGTACAAATCCAGTGTCTCTTAGTCTGACAAAATCCAGCCTTCATTATTATTTGTAAAAGATAATTTTATTATATATTTACAGTTACTTAAATAATAGCAGTATTCATTCTCACATATAAGATGCCTCTCTTATCCCCATTTTAGAGCATAAATAGTGAAAACCCAAAGTATTTCACATCTCACACAGGAGCCAGGCTACATAAATCTCAGTAAATGTCATCCCAAACAAGTACATTATAGAAATCTCAAGAGAATAAGGAAAAAACAAAGAAACACAAGAAGAAAGAGAGGTAGGTTGACCACTCCAGAAAAATTGCTCTGGTAGATAAAGTACAGGCAAGTGAGTTATTGGTGCGTCTTTATGCAGTGCAGAAAAGCCAGGGGAAAAAAAGTGTGGTTCTGCAAGAGACTAGAAAATGAAAGGCTTTTCACCTGCCATCCTCAATCTGATACACTCTCTCCCCTCTAAGACTTTTCACTGCTAAAACTTTTTATTGTCAAAGGACATGCATGAGTTATAGTGCACAACCCTACAACAGGCGCTTTGTCTCTGAATGGTATTTAAGGAAACTCCCTGAGAAAGAAAGCTAGAGCTATTTTGCATGAAACTTTTTAAAAACTATTTTGTCTTGAAATAGTAGTTTTTGAAGCTGCATTTAGCATAAACCAAAACAGAGTCCTGGATTTAAGAAATTATGGATTTGAAAAAAGAGAAGGCCCCAGAGGCTGCATCTGCAGTAGCTGTAGCTCCAGACAGGACTATGTGTACCACATTTTATGAGAGGCCAGCAATAACTACAGAGGAGACATTTTTTAAAAACTCACAAAAGCAGCCCAGTTTCATAAAATCCCATATGAAAACAGGGTATTTTAACTGCACTTAACAGGGAAGTTTTAAATGCGCTTAATACAACTGTTTCAGAACCAGAGCATGCTTCTTGACAATGACAGACAAGAATATTTTTCCTTATTTTGGCTGTCAGGCTTAACCATCAGTGTTTGCAAAGATCTGGAATACAGCTTTGTCCACCTCTCTTTGGAAATCTGAAAAGGGAGTGCTTATTGGTTTCATGTCTGCATAGCAAATCTCTCTTAATGCTTCAACAGTGCAACTGGAAAGAGTATTTTCCAATTTCAACACCTGAGTTGCACAAAAAGTGCATTAGGTATTCTAACTTGCTTGCAAGCAGCTTTCTTGAGTTACAGCTTCAAGGAGGCACTATGCACCTTACTAAAAACATATATATCTCCTTGTAGCAGTGGGATAAGTAGCAAGAGACAGAATCATTCATGTAGTTGAAGCACAGACACTTATAGGCCAAGCAACCTGTAAAGTTTATACATTCTATACTACAGAATCATGCAAGATATGTTAGAGTTCTTACAGGATCTAAATAAAACCGGGGTGAGAGGAAAGTCACCCTAACTCACACATTTTCCAATAAAGTGTTGCTTGAAATTACCTCCTTAATACCCATTCCCCATCCCCCCCCCCACCAATGTCATTCAAGACAGAAGAAACCTATTCTGTAAATACTCACAAACTTGTGGTCAGTCACCTCAATTTTACTAGAAACAAACAGGAATTTAAAAATACCACTGCTCAGAGCAGACTTTTGAAAAGAGCATATGCTTTTCATCTCTGAAAAAGCACATTTTTTAGCCATGAAGCAGGTATATTGGAATGAAAGGAAACACATAAAACATAAATCTTACTTGAGTTCAGAAAAGCCCTTCATAAGTAAGGTAAAGAATGCTTTTATACATGGATAGACAATTTGTATACATGTATATTATGTATTCTGTCTACATTACATGTTACATACTACACCATTTAGTTATATTACGATGAAAGGTTTGGGTTGGAAGAGACCTTGAAGTTCAGCTATTTCTAACTCCCTGTCAAGGTCAGAAACACCTTCTACTAGACTGATGGCACACATACATATACTGTACATATATACATGCACAGAGATAAAGCTCATAAAATACAATTTGTTGCTAACATGCAGTGGTAAACTGAAAAACATTCTCAACAGAACACAATATCAAAACTGTGAAATGGAGAAGGAATTTGTTCCCACATAATTTAGAATAAAAAGGACACATTTTTTCTGGAGAATAGTATCAAAAGCAGTAGGACACTATAAAATAACAGCATATTCTTACATATATGTTCTTACAATATCTGAAATACAAAACGTATCAAAGCAAATCTAATACTGTACTTTTTAAATTATGGCACAATATGAATCATGAATCAGTGAGTAACAGGTAGCCTCTCCAACACATACTTGATGTTGGAAACTTGTGAATTTTCATTAAGAGAAATTTATCTTAACTTAGTCTTATACTGTATTCAAATAAATTGGAATTTTATTGTGGGGCACTGCAACAGTGTTAGATCTCAATGACTTCTGGCTTTCAACCCTCTTTATCATATCAACTAAATGGATAAACTACTTTCCATTGCATTTTTGTAAGATCTTGATTAGCAAAAATTTCTGTCAATTACTGGTGTTCTTAAGTTGTATTGCTAGACAAAAAGAAAAAAATTCTTGTCAATAGGAGGTACAGGAGCTGCAGAACCATGTTTCATGGGCCACATCCAAATCAATCCAATTTTGGCTGATCAGGAATGAGAGTTCCTCTTCCCAGTGAAACCCAGATACGTAGGGATACAGCTTGCCATTGTAGACTGATTTTTAAAGATGATGACATGATTTTACATGTTAATTCAGCAGAAAACAGCACAATTGTGATTATTTCATACATACAATTCCCAGGATACCTAAGAGTAACATTTCTTTTAAGTTGGCTTTTGCTACTGTTGTCACTCACTTTCGCTAGCTGCTATTACTGCAACAAAGCTACCAATCCCAACTAGTACTGGTGGGAGGTTTTGTCCCACAATTCACACTGCCTTAATTTAAAAAAAAAAAAAAAAGATGTTTGTTCCTGAGTAACTTTTTTGCTCAAAGAGAACTTCTAATTGCTCAAATATAACCTGATGTGAGAAGAATTAAACAGACAAAGCTACACTGCTTTTTACAGTGTCACATCACAACCGAAGAGATCGGACTGTCCTTCAATCACAGGTGACTTTCACAATTCTTTTCTAACATAGACCCAAACCAAGCATAGACTATGGATGTGAATCAGTTCTCTACGGTACCAGGTTACATGTCCCCCAGACACCAAGCTCCTCACCATCAGTCACCTGCATCAACACGGCAACGACGCCTGCCTTCTGTCAGCCATGCCTAGGGCACACCTGCCCACACCACTGTGCACAAGGCTGATTTAGGGCACCGGCAAGACTGCCATAGAGAAAAGTGACAGTGACGGCCAGAGGGGGTCCTTGCCCTCATAACAGAAATTCAGGCAAGTATGGAAAAGCCATGATCAGTTAGAAGTCCCATTTCAACCTTTGTATCAGGGCACACACCTATACCTAGCAGGGTTCCCCTTGCTGGTCCAAAGAACACCTAGATTCAGATCTCACCACTTCAGCTCCTACATGTCTCAGAGGGACAGAGTGGGGATGAGAATAAGCTGGTACAGCAAACTAACAAAGGGAACACCAGCAGTAGGATCACACAAAAGGATCTTCATCAGGTTTCAAATTTCTGTGGACTCAGATTGCCACTTCACACCGAGCTTGGAACTGTGATCCAAGTGGGGATGCCAAATCACAAGCCAAACAATATTAAGATGATAAAAAGCATTTACCTTAAATGAAGATCCTTCATGGTGCATATATGGTGAAATGCACACGTAATACAGGACCCAGACTCGCGGGATCTCCTCTGGTCAAGATGACCCCAAGATATATTAAAAGTCCCTTTTCCCCAACCCAGCTGTCAAAGCAGGAGTCAGAAGTCAGAAGTCTTCGGCTCACGTTCTCAAGGTTGTTTATTATTTCTTGTCTAAAATATTTTCTGTCTGGCCTGCCAAGGTCTGTTCAGCAGGTCAGTCCGAGGCACTGTGCCCTCCCACAGGGCTGGCATTCTCCTTTATACTATAAACTAAGTATTCGATATTTACAGTTATGTTCCAATACCTATCTCCTATGTTAGACAGTAACTTTCTACTCTACACCAATCCCAGAGTGCCACCATCACCAAGAAGATGGAGGCTAGGAAGAAGAAGGAAGAAGAACAGGACAATGCCCAAATTCCTCCATCTTGCCTCCTAGACTCCTATAGTAAAAATCTTCAAAATTTCTCTTTTCACCCTGTAACAACTACTATTATGCTAACTAAACTTTTGTGACCTTTAATTCTTCATACAAGGTGGTAATTTGCTCCATGGGTCGAACTCAAAGCCACAGGGGTCTTTGGCTTCATGCCAGGGTCTCTGACGCCCCTGCCAGGGCTTCACCCTGGCTGGGGCTCAGATCATCCAGGACTGTCAGAGTCCTGGGCTCTGACACCAGACAATTTTATAAGTCTGAAAAAATTAGCATACTTAACAGAAATTGTCCAATTAGAGGAATAGTTAATTAAGTCATCCCCACACTTTTGGTTCTGCCTCTACTTAAGCCCCCTCCACCCCCCCAGCTCCTAACCACACATTTATTATGTCTATGGTACATGGAGAAAATAATAATAATGTCCTTGGTTCACTACAGAGGCAAGACTAAAGATACCAGGAACATTAGTTTATAGTTTTAAAATCTAAGTGAAGGGGTAGGACAGTACTACAGTTAGTTAAGGACCTATAAAACTATGTAATAGTAGTCTACAGAGCTATGAATATACAGAAAATGTATAAAAACCAAAAGTCTTTTTGGCACCAGTGGTAAGATGCAAAGGGCAAATTTGAATTACAGATAGTCTGTGCAGTGTATATGCACAAAGCATAAGGAGTCAAGATGAGTGATGAAGGAAACTGCACTTAGTGATCATGCATATGTTCATGGCTGCTTACTAGTTAATAATTGACCTTCACATATGGTCACACAGCTGTTAAAAAATTATCATTTTTACATCACAGGTAAATAAATTCAAGCACCAAAAAATATGAGGTAGGATATTTCTGTGATGTACAACTGCTTGGGGGCTACACCAAAGTTACAGTTTGATCACAAATGCACCTAAACTACAGCAATCCTTCTTGCGCAAGTTCAAAGAGTTCCTCAGAACACAATTACTATAAGAATCCTTACACAACATTTCCTCTGGAGAAACTATGGTAAAGAGGGTACTGCTCTCAGATGATCAGTTTGATATGTCAATCCTCCATTATATAGAGCTTCTGTCACTTCTGTGACATAAAGTACAAAAAAAAGAAGCTGGGTAGGATCAAACCAGAAGTAGGAAAAGACTTACAAACTCAGAAGTCAGTAAGAGACACAAGACATGTTCTGTTTGGGCTTTAGTACAACAGACTTCAGATCTCAAAGAAATACAGCTAAATCTAGATGCTGGAGCTCCCAGAGATCAAGCATATAGTGGCTCTTATTTCCATTTTAAACAACATTTTAAATTATTTATATCGTAAGAAAATACTGCTAATGTACATTGCTGAAACACAGAGATAGCAATCTCCTTTTTTGGTGCTGCACTGTACATTTGTCTTACAACACTATCAGTCTCCCATAGCAAGCAGTGTATCTATTAAAATTAGGAGTCAGACAAGTGCATGTCAAAGACTCCCCTTTAGAAACAAGCCTGTAAAGGAAAGTCAGAATAGTAATCAGCAAAGCAATAATTTAGTGACTTACTGGGTTGCTATTGAAAAGAGGAAGTGAATTTATCAGTTCAGCTGCTAGCAGAACTCAATGATCTCACCAGTAACTCTGAAGAGTAGATTCAAATACATTTTCTCTTTTATCCTGAAGCTTTGTGTGCTCACTTTTGTTAATAACAGCACAACAGGAAGGCCTGTGCTCTTATAACTATAACAATAATAACAACCTGGTCTGTTGAGGTAAGAAGGAAAAAATGAAGGAAACACTGCCCTCATTGCAGACTGTATGGGCTGTAGATGACTCAAAGTACTCATCTGCTGCTCAAAGCTTCTAGTTTTGCTACTCTGCTATAGAGAGGCAGCCAAATAACAAAGACAGTCCTAGATGGGGTCTGTCTGTTAGCAACATAAGTGTACGAAAAACACAGCTAAAGTCACACCTAGATAGACACCAACACACAGTATGTTCTCTAGCAGAATAGAAACCTAGAGGAAGAGAAGCAACCTTGTAAACACTAAACAAAGGCCTGGGGCAGCCATACAAAACACCTAGTTCTGCTAGACGCTCATATGTTTCTTGGTTATTTTGCATGAGAACACCACAGTACACTGAATCTGCTCTTTCATATGCAATTAAAATACTTCTCCATGGACAGGTCAAAATTAGTTGCCCGTGTTCTACATAATTCCCGACAGAGAGCTTGGGACTGCGCAGAGATGACAGTTTACAATACTCCAAGACTTAATTAAAGCTTTGCAGGCTAACAAGTAGGACACTCCTCCTATTGTTGGAATTTTGTTTTCTCTTCAAAAACTTAAGCATAAGACTTTCAATAAGATATACATTTCAAATGAAAAGCAGTATGTGAGCCATCTTAACCTAAATATTTATAGTTATAAACAACTTATTCCTTAGATCTGGCTCTGAAAATATATTTATCTTTAAAAAAAAAAAATTTGTTCAGCAGTGAACATTTTGGCAGGTATTCCTATATAAGTGATACAAAAGCAATTTTGTATTCACATGGTCAATTAAAACCCTCTTCTGATTGGATGGATTGTTTTATTGAAGAGATCTCAAACTCCTCCTTCTCATTATCAACACTAAAATTTTGCATTGTTTTGTTTAGTAATATCAGAATATTAGAAGATCTCTTAAAATTGTGCAGGTATTTGTGCTTTAGTTTGAGGTACTTCTAATATCTTATACTTAGATTCCATTATTTGCACCCCATGTATTAACATTTTGTGTGTGTTCTTCTGCCTAGGAAACAGACACATCTTTGAGAATACCACCTCTGCTTTCTGTATGCACTAAGAATCATCACACTGACAGGCCTGAAGATTAGTCTCAGAAGCACCACATCTGCTTGTATGCAAGCAGCACCACGAATTTCAGCAGAAGTCTAATGCTTACAAAAAATGTGATCAGAAAGACTATGACCCTTACTCATCCACGTTCCCAGCACTTCAAAACTATTTCTAGTGGAAAGACCAGCAAAGCCTGACAGCAAAGGAAGTTTCTAATTCAGATTTCTATTGCCCTTGAGAAATACACAATAATGCTCTTTCCATTGCTGTATTTAAGAGTCCTACTACAGCAATCTATGAATAGCTGGCAAAAAAGTTTACAGTGTAAACAAAAACTGATAACATTAAACATACAAGTATCGTTATTTAACAAGATGACTTTGTTACATCATCATGTTTGTACTAAAAACAAAACCAGAAACTGTGGACTCCCATGAGAAGATTTACTGTTTTCTAGCCAGAAAGCTCTTCACAATACTTCCTTTGTTTTCATGTTGAACAAAGTGACTAAACTTGGTGGAAATCTCTCTTCCCTCTCAGGAGCTTCCATTACCACTCGGGATGTGAAAATTTCTTTTCCTCAAAGTTGAGTGGGATGTAAAGAGCTAAAGTACCAGTCCCTCAAAGGCTTCTCTGTGTGCCAGCATTCATGCAGACATGTATGACTGTCACATACCTTATACAGTTATCCATATTGACTTCCACATCACTCAAACTCAAGCAAAGACATGAGTTTTGGCAGAAGCTGGGAACTCAATTTTGTCATAAGGGTGTGCTCCTTCATGAAAGAAGGTAAGACACATAAGCTGCCTTCTTTGCAGGCTACTTGTTTAACCACAGAGACACCACTGAATCTCTCTGCAGCCTCGTAACCAGGAGCTGAGTCAGGTGAGTAAGAGTCAATCTCCGCACCAGACCATCCCCTCTGCTCAGTGAAGAATCTCACATAAAACATACCACAAAGAAATACAGAGATCCCAAACAGCACCTGCAGGTGTGGATCTGCTGATTATGCACTGCACAATGAAGAGTAAAGGTATAGTGATCTTTACCCTGGCTCATACTCCTAAAGACTACACTCCATGGCACCCTCTCTTACAGTCTAGAAGACAATTTTCAACCCTCCATCCTCAGACAAATCTCTCCCAATACGGCCAGCAAACATTCTGGAGAGAAAAGGCTGAATAGGACTATATATTTTATTAGCAACGTTTTGTTAGAGCTATGCATACAGAAATATTCAGACAAATCAGTAGCAAGTCTTCTCAAATTTGTAAAACTGTAGAGGAAGAGAAACAGGCACTAAAGACAGAGGATTACAACACAGCTGACTCATCCCTTGATAGACTTTTGAATGTCAAATTTGACACCAAAGTAGCTAAGTAATACAGTGATCCAAAAAACTTAACTCAGACAGCACTTCTGAAAATGAAGTTGTGTTCTTATCTGATAAGATTAGTTTTGATTCTGTGTAGTGCTCCCTGCCAGACTCAACATGACCATGGTCTCAATGGCCACTACACGACTCTTGTCAAAAAGCTCTTACAACACACTAAGACCGAGACTTAAATTAGGTATAAAAAAGGAGAGCGTCTGCACATACCAGAAAGTTATCTTAGCAGTGACCAGGATATCCCAGAATCTTACCATTTAGGTCAATCATCTTTTGAAGATTTTCAATATAGCTCTAATAGGAGCCCCAAAAATTTCTCAGCTCCCTTTTAATAATGCAGTTTTACAGCTTGGGTAACATAGATACATAGCCAGGAAGACTGTTCTTTTGACCCAAAATAAATATTTTCATTAATCTTCTAATTGAAGATAGACAGAACTGGTAGCTGCAATGGATTTTTACACTACCCAAATAAAAATCTGGCTTCTTCCAAATTTTATAGCTTACGAGTGTTTAAAACGTTTTACCAACAACTGAGTTCACTTGGGTAAAACAAAGACAGAAAAAAAGCCCACATTTCCCAAGTTTTGTAAACCAGCAGATTACAAACTTCCCTCCAAATCACTCAGAGATTAGCAGAAATCTTCAGAAAACCAACAAAAGGCCATTTGACATACAGCCTGTGACCCTATTACTGACATTAGTAATGAGCAAACCACAGTTTGAGATGTGCTGCCTCATTCTGTTAGGCCTCTTCATGAACTGAAAAAAAAAGATTTTGGGGAAGAAACAACAATTTGTAATGAATCCAAGAGCAAACATTTACTGGCTCTCAGGGTCCAGTGGCTCATGGCAGGAGACTTCACAAGATTTTTCGTAACTAAATGGAAATGCCATTCCAGCACTGGGAAACTCTTCTACACATGCCAGTCAGCAAGAGCAGCTAGGACAGGCTGCCAGCCTCAGTACAGGCATGGGACTTCCATCAGGTTGTTGCTGCTGGTATCTCCCTGCTCCCCCAGTTACTGCTTTGGGAATAGCTACACTGAGGCCTGGAGAGTGATGGCCACACCACTCCTACAATTAATCACAGAATCATAGAATTGTTTGGATTGAAAGCATTATTGAACATTATCTAGTTCCAACTCCACTAGCCACAGGCAGACCAGGGACACCTTCCACCAGACCAGGTTGCTCAATGCCCCATCCAACCTAGCCTTGAACACTTTCAGGGACAAAGCAGCCACTATTTCTCCAAACAACCTGTTCCTATGCCTCATCACCCTCAAAGTACAGAATTTATTTGTGATATCTAATCGAAACCTACCTTCTTTCAATTTAAAGCCATTCCCCATTGTCGTGTCACTAAATGACCTTGTCAAGAGTCCCTCACCAAATCTCTTACCCTCTTTCAGGTATTGGAAGGCTGCTCTAAGGTCTCCCAGAACCTTCTCTTTTTCTCCATCTTATTCAGCTTGTCTTCACAGGAGAGTTGTTCCACATCATCTTCATGGCCCTCCTTCCAACTCACTCCAACAGGTCTATGTCCTTCCTGTGCTGTGACCCCAGAACTGCATGCAGCCCTGCCGGTGCAGTCTCAGCAGACCAGAGCAGAGGGGCAGAATCCCATCCCTGGCCCTGCTGCCCACCCTGCTTTGGATGCAACCCAGGATGTAGCTGGGTCTCCAGGCTGCATGTGCACAATGCCCAGTCATGTCCAGCCTATCATCAACCAGCAACCCCAAGTCCTTCTACCCATGGCTGCTCTTAATCCATTCTCCTCCCAGCCTGTATTTCTGCTTGGAATTGCCACAATCCCCATGCAGGACCTACATGAGATCGACATGAGGTTCTCAAGCCTGTCACAGTCCCACTGGATGCCATCCCTGCCCTCCAGCACATTGACACCCCACAGTATAGTGTTATCAGCACAGCTGCTGAGGGTGCACTCCATCCCATGGTCCCTGTCACCAACAGAGCTGTTAAACAGCTCCGGTGCCAATACCAGCCCCTGAGGACACCACTCACCACCGCCCTCCACTTGGACATTGAGCCATTGACCACAACTCTTTGAGTGTGACCATCCAGCCAATTCCTTATACAACAAGTGGCCCAAATGCCACGTCTCTTCAGTTTTGAGACAAGGAACAGTGGAAATGTTTTGTGTAAGTCCAGGTAGGTGGTGTCAGCTGCTCCTAACTACCAACTCTATAATCCTGTTATAGAAGGGCATCAAATTTTTCAGGCACAGTTTCCCCTCAGTGAAGCCATGTTGGCTGGCACCAAACATATCTTTATTTTCTATGCACCAGAGCACATTCCCAGGAGGATCTACGACCTGATTTTGCTGGACTCAAAGGTGAGACTGTGGCCTGTAGCTCCCCTGTAGTTAAGCTATCATCTAGCTGCATGGATGTATCCTCTGGCATTTAGTTGATTCACACTGGTACTCAGGCCAAGAACTTCTTGTGAAAACAAACTCACCAGGAGAAAGAAAGCAAATTACTTTCCCAGATAGCAAAGGACGGGAATCTCTGCACACAGAACGAGGAGAATTCTGTCCATTCACTCCCTCAGCAGGCACTGATCTGACCATGGCTTTTGCTACAGAGTAGTAAAAGTAGCTAATTTTGCTACAAAGTTGCAGCAACAAAGCAGGGAGTGGGGGTCAGGGTGGGTTGGGGGATGGGGGAAAGCCCTGATGGGCACAGAAAGTGAGATTCAGGCTGGGCACAAGACAACACCAAGCTGTTAAAATCAAGCAACAAGTTTCCATCTCTTGACTAGATCAAATGAGCACCAACAGCAATTTCACACACTCAATCATCTTCTCAAGAGCAATAGAAACTATCAGGTCTCAGTTTATCAATTCCACTTCTCTTACACCTGTCCCCTGCCATTAACCCCCCCCACCACAGCACAACCCCACAAATGCAGGCTGAACCTGCAAATTGCCCCAGCTAAAGAGAGAGTTGAAAAACAGCTGCCCTTCAACTTTTGTTCTTGCAAAGTTATTTTTAATTCAGATCCGTTCAGTGATCCGATATTATCACAAAGCCTTACCAACAGTTGTGCAACCACAGCCAAAAAAGTGGCAAACTGCCATAACAGTTGTAGCATTTTTAGTCAGCTTTGTTTGGTGCTGAAGGCTACATCTCAATTAACTGCACTGCTCACCAAGCTGTAATCTTAAATGGCAGCAGTTTTCTTCAGGTCAAATGGCACAGTTAAGTTTCTGGAGCTGCTAACAAGGTTTAATAACTGTCAACTGCTGCAAATTACACCAAGATTTCTACTGTTGAAGGGTATTGATTTTAAAAACTTGTGCAATCAAAGGATCTTTGTATCTGTGTTCATAATATGTAATATAATTGTGGTCACAAACTAAAAGCTCCACAAAAGGACAACAAGACAGATTGTTCAAATTAAATTTTCACTTGCCAAAATACTGCCGAATTCTAAGTTTGCACAAAGATAAAAGGAGCCAAGTGGAACCTGATTCCAGAAGCCTGATACTTTCTTTTTCATAGGATGAGTTTTATAATTCACAGTGAACTAGTCTCCTGTAGAACAGAATAAAAATCATCTTACCAACACTGGGTCTTGGTCTGCAGTCGCACATTTCTTATACAGCACTGAATGAATCTTTCAGCTTCTGTGCCTCAGCTCCAGGGTGTGTAATATGTGTGTTCTCTGATCTTAAAGAGACATTTTAAAAGGTACATTGCTCTCTATAGAATTTAATACTGCAGTAAGAAGGATCACATAAAAAAAACAGAGGGTACCAAACAGGGGGAAGGCCAGGTGGCATGCAATCACAAAATACAGGAATCTTGAGCTAAAAGAGCTAGCAACAAAAATGAGCACAGTTAATAAAAAGGCCATCATTCAGCACCTGCTTTACTAGACAGAAGTATCCTATGACTATGCAAATGCACAGCATGACAAAAAATTTTCCAAGTAACTTAGATTTTTGATTATGATGCAGGTCGTAGCTGTGACACAGTGAAGAAACTATGTGAGCTTACTCTTACTTAAAAATTTCATATTTCTAAATACAAAACACAAGCACATCCTGACAGTAGTGAAAATAAACAATGCACTTGCAACACCTGCAACTTCCCCCTACTTCACTGAAGATAAATAAAACAGACCAGCTTTACTGCAAGGAGGAAATAACAAAAAAATAGTAAATTATACCTTGCAACAGGTTGATATGATTTCCCAGTCACAACTGGAGAATGAAGAAGGAACATAAAAAAATTGAATTTCCAGCTCACTGAAGGAGGACTTCAAGTTTCTTGTTTACATACGAGGAGAAAAGGTCTTCTGGGACTGTAAAAATGTGAAGAACAAGATAACACACGTGACCACATAACCACAACAAGAATCAGCAGTGACAAATTATACACTTGATCTATTTAGAGGAAATAAAATTCAGAGTATCCGTCGTGTGAGCCTATAACAAGTAGTGACAGTACGAAACTGATTCAAATACAAATTACACTTAGAGAAGGAATGGTTCAAACTGTACCTAGCACTGAATAGCAGGATGTTCAGCAGAGAAGACATGAAGACTATGATCCCATTCCCACTTGCTATGCTAGCAAAGACTTACCTTGAAAAAGCATTCCATTGCAGTTAACTTGTGTAGAGCTTGCTATTATCCAATATGGGGTTTTAACCAATAAAACACATACCCAACTGCTCATCAATATGCTCCAAAATACACATTTTATTTTGCCTGATCATTGAAGTTTGCTTTTTACCTTCTACAATACATAAATTTCAAATATGGCGTCACATAACTACAAGCAATAGAATCATAGAATCATTTAGGTTGGAAAAGACCCATAGGGTCATTGAGTCCAGCTGTTAGCCTGACTGTGTCAGGTCCACCACTGATCCATGTCTACCCATCTTTTGAACGTGTCCAAGCGTGATGCCTCAACTACTCCCCTGGGCACACTTCTCCAATATCTGACCACCCTTCCAATAAAGAAATTTTTCCTAATACCTTATCTAAACCTTCCTTAGTACAGCTTAAGGCCTTTTCCTCTAGCCCAATTGTTACCTGGGAGAACAGAATGACCCACTTGGCTACACCTTCCTTTCAGTCTCCATTGCACTCCCCTGAGCCTCCTTTTCTCCAGGCTGAACAACCCCAGCTCCCTCAGCCACTCCTCATAGGACTTGTGCTCCAGACCCTTCACCAGCCTCGTTGCCCTTCTGTGGACACCCTCCAGCACCTCAATGTCTGTCCTGCAGTGAGGAGCCCACAGCTGAGCACAGGATCTGAGGTGCGACCTCAGCAGTGCTGAGAACAGGGGGACAATCACCACTCTGGCCCTGTGGCCACACTATTGCTGTACAGGCCAGCATGCCAGAGGCCTTCTTGGCCACCCAGACACACATTGGCTCATGTTCAGCTGCTGTTGACCAGCATCTCCAGGCCCTTTTCCTTGGGCCCCTTTCCAGCCGCTCTGCACCAGCCTGTAGCACTTGATGGAGTTGCTGTGACCCAAGTGCAGGACTTGGTATGGCATGTTGAACCTCATATCCCTGCCTTGCCCACCAATCCAGCCTATCCAGATCCCTCTGCAGTGCCTTCCTACCCTCAAGCAGATCAACACTCACGCCCCATTTGGTGTTGCCTGCAAACTTACTGAGGGTATACTCAATCCTCTCATCAAGATCACCAATAAAAATCTTTAAGATTGACTGAAGGCTGGGAAACATCTCTTGTGACCAGCCACCAGCTGGGTGTAATTCCATTTACCACCACTGTCTGAGCCTGGACATCAATCCAGTAGTTTTAACCAGCAGAGAGGGCAGCTGGAAAAGCCATGGGTTGCCAGCTTCTCCAGGAGAATGCTGTGTGAGACAGTGCCAAAGGCTTCAGTAAAGTCCAGGTAGCCTACATCCACAGTCTTTCCCTCATCCACTTAGCAGGTTACCTCCGCATAGGAGGTGATCACGTAACCAAAGCAATCACACTGCAACACCAACAAGTGTACATTCTTCAGTCACTGTGTAAGACAAACCTTTAGGGAGGCTCTCAGCAATTGCTAGCACAGCATTGTATTGTGCAGGGTGCTGAAAAGGGCATGGAAGCTGTGCCAGCCCTTATCTACCCTTAAAACCAAATGTGAGCTGGGGGGAAAGGGGGAGGCAGTGCCTTGTAACCAGCTGCCCAAGGAGAGGTTGTTGCCAGTTTCTACTCTAAAGTAGCCAAGAATGCCAACACACCTAATGTGCCTTGGTTACACAGAATATAAACACACTGATTAGGTACAGTACATTCAGGACTGGAAGAATGGGTAAGCACATTTTCAACGGCACATGGAGAACATTACATGACCACAGAGAAAGCAGTTTTTGTAGTTTCTAGCCCATTCTACTGGTGTCAAAAGTAAAAGAAAAAAACTCAAACCCTTTAGCTCCCTACAGGCTAGACAAGAAACAGAGAAACCAACACCATTCCACAAACACACTCTATTACAGTAAAACATGTGAGCAAATGCTTATTCTTAGGCACATGTTTCAATTCATCCAATATCAAGAATATTGAAATATATAACCAAAGACACTCTTTAACTAGCACTCAATGATTTTGGAGAAAGAAACCTCCTGCTGCTTTTAATGGCTTAAGGATCAATTTCCAGACCTAGAATTTTCAAATCTCTGTTTTATCTAATTGCAGGAAGGGAAGAATCAAGGAAAGAATGTAATACAGTAAAATAAAAAGAATTAAGAGGAACATATTTACAGTCCTGTTTTATTTTCTCCCAATAAATTAATTATTAGACACTGATCTTCAAGAGCAAAAGAGATTTGAGTAATTGTGTTCAATTTTGGTTTTTCTGAATCAGTTTTGAAATGGCTATAAGCAAAAAACCCAATAGATTATGGATAGAAAAAATATTTGGGTGGAGAAAGAGATGAAAAATTAGGTATTATTATAGGTTTTGGAAGAGTCAGAGTAACAACTACATTAGGCATTCATCAGAACATGTATTCTCCACTTTGAAGATGGAAGAATTTTGAGACACAATTTAATTAACTTCATTATAAGCATCATTATAAGCATCTCCACACTAATAAACAATGAGATAAACATCCTATAAATTTACATTGCTACATAAAAAAGTCTGGTGGGTGCTACAATATACATTCATAAATTTCAGAACCGCCAGTGCTGCTTAGGTTCATTTTAAGCAGGATTTCTGTGGTTTCAACATTTATATAAACCCTCTTCACCTTACATTATCCAAATGTTAGTGTCAAATCATCTACTTAAATACATGACTAACAAAATAAAAGGAACAAACCCTCTGTTTCTTCACCTTAAGCAATATCCTTTCAGAAGCAACATGAAGCAAGTCTATTTACATTTCCTTAGGGAGAGATAACAACACCAACACCTAGTTTTCCTAAAGCAATAGCATGTACCATAGCTTAGCTTTTAAGAGGCAGCATTAAAGAGAAAAGAGGGGGGCAGAGGATAACCCAAAAACCTCTGATCACCTAAGCAAGGTATTGGAGAGATTGCTACTTTACAGAAGTCATTTTATGGTACTAACAGGTAAGTTTACTATTTAAGGACTTTTCTGCTATCGGGCTCTATTTAGCAAAACCAGCCTCTTGGGCAGAAAAGTCTCAATCCAGCCCTGCTCTCCCTGCAGCGGCCAGCCGGACCTCCACGGGGATGGGCTGCGTGCACCTGGAAAAGCCCGTTCAGCTGCAGCAGAGCTCAATCCCGAAATGGCCAACACCTCAGGCATGCAGGAATCTACCTCCCGCTCCCCCACATGCTGCTGGTGCTCTTTTTTTTTCTTAAAGTGCTGCAGCCCCACAATTAAGAGACTTAAAAGTCCGTGGAAGTTCACAGAAAAATCTCCCCCCTCCTAAAACGCAGACAGACAGACCGACATACAGACAGACCGACACACACACACAGCGCACAGGAACGAGACCCGCTTTCCGCCGCTCCTTCAGGCCTCGGGTGCCGCCGGGGCTCCCAGGGGGGACAGGACCCGCCGCCCCGAGCGGCTCAGCACTTGCCCCAGCCCGGCTCGGGGGCCCCGCCGGCCTCCGCCCTGCGCCGCCCTCCTTCCCCCCAGCCCTTCTCCCTGAGGCCGAACTGAACAGCAATAAAAACACAATCAGACTAACCCGGAGAGCCCGCGCCGCAGTCCCCGGGCACGCCGCGCCCGCCCGTCCGCAGCAGGGGACACACGGCAAGGCAGGGCAGGGCAGGGCAAGGCAAGCTCCGCGCTGCCAGCGGCAGGACCGAGACCGAGATCGAGATCGAGATCTGGACCGGGACCGCTCCGGCGGGCGACCCCTCGCCGCCGGCGCCCTGCCGAGCACCCCGAGGCCGGAGAGGGGGACCGACCTGCCGCCCCCGGCGCTCCCGGCCGGCACTGCCGCGCTCCCTCACCTCCAGCGGCAGATGACGGCGGGAGGCGGTGCCGCGGGACGGCTCCTCCCGCCAGCAGCTCTTCTCTCCCGCCCGTCCCGGGGGCGAGGCGGCGGGACCGCTCGGTGGGCGTCCGGCGAGCCCTCCCCGCCCCCGGCCGCTTCCCTTCGCCCTGCGGATGAGGGCGCTCTGGGGGCTGCTTTGCGGCGCGGGCCGCGTGCGCCCCTGGGCTTGGTGGCCCCAGGCCCGCAGGTCTGTGAGGGGCTGTGCGGGCCGCGTGCGCTCTGAGGCCGTGCGGGGCCGCGGTGGGGCACCAAGAGTGACGGCACCTGTTGGCCCGTTTGTGACGGGGGGCTCTGGCTCCACTGCTCACACTGAGAAATTTCTCCCTAAGTAAATTTCCTCTCTTTCAATTTGTACCCATTAGTCTTTGTCTTATCTCTCTCTTCATGACCAAGAGTTCATCTTCGGCTTCCCTGCAGGCCGCCTTCAGGTACTGGAAGGTTGCTGTGAGATCTCCATGCATCCTTCTCTCCTGCAGGTTGAACAGCTCCAGCTTTCTCCTGTCTTAGCCTGTGTTCTCAACCCCTGTTCAGAGCTGAGCCTTTCGGCCTGGGCCAGAGGTCAGGATCAGAGGACCAGGTCACTTTGCTTGCCTCTCATTTTGTTTCTCCTCCTTTGTCACATATGAGCTCTGAATTCTGTTTCTGACATAAAACTGCTTTCTGGGCCAGCTACCAGCACACATGCACCCTGAGCAGGACCGCTAACATCATCCACCTGGTCATTGCCATCCATACTGAGAACGTAAAAAATCCAGATTTTTAATTCCCCCAACATGTACTTTCCATGTTTAAGTTTTTCAGGCTTCAGGAAAAAATTGAGGGGGAAGAACTGAGGAGGAGGACAGTGAGGAAGGCTATAAATCAGTGTAAATGAATGACTGTGGAAAGGAAGCTGTGAGAAAAAATGTGCAAAGATTTCCTGCTGATGAAAATGGGAGGTTACTGGGACTTTGCAACACTGCTGCATGCAAGAGAATGTCACTCCTACAGGGTCCTGGGCTCTTCTCAGGGAGCAGAGTGCTGGAGCTGAATTCCTGCTGTGTGAAGCAAGGCTGCACAGTTGACTGCCTGCTTGCTGCTTGAGAATGGTTAAGAACCCTAAACTACTCAAGACCTTTTTGTTCCTGGTAGAATAGACTACTCCCAAGCTACACAACATGAGTGCATAATAGCTCTGCATTTACAGCTGTAATTGCTGATATCGGACAGGCTGACTCATGCACATTGAATTCCAAGTGCAGAAGGAACTATTGTGTACCCGTGTGTGTTAAAGAGAAGAAATAACATAGCATTTCAATGTTCTGCTTCCATTTTTCTTCCATTTTGTTCAAGGTCCTTACTTCACTCTGGTTTTTATCTTCCATGATATTTATAAAACAACTTTGTCACATGCTTACTCAAACCTATGTGCAATAGTCACACCACTTAGAGACAGTGGCTGCCCTAGGTCAGAGCCATAAGAGAGATTCCTGGTAAACTAGCTTCATCCTCTGATGCTTCAGTTTCTGCTTTTCACAGCAGTAGGAGTACAGTGGCTCATATACACTGCAGTCAGATGTGCCATCTGGCTCAGCTCTGAATCTTTAGAGTGGATGACATTTTGTTTAATATATTCAGAATCTGCAGCTTTAACTAGTTTCTGGTTATATGAGTATTTTCAAGATAGAAAAATGGAAGATAAGAACAGTCTAATACTATCAGAACTTCTCAAAATTTCCTTTCAGATTTTTAAATTGAACTGCTTCATGTTATATTGCAACTCAATGGGCAGGACTAAACTGTCTTACAGAGCTCTTGCAAAGGAAGTTTTAAGAACTGCAGATAGTGTTGACACTGGTTATATATGATAAAGAGGCAATACTGAGTCCCAGGCCCTGTTCCAAGAGTGGGCAGAACCCCTGACTACTCTACTTTCGAAAAAGCATCCTAAAGCAAGAGAAAGTTTCTTCTTTCTTCTTTGTGCTGAAATAAGCAAGTACCTGAATGGTTTTTTTCCACTCCTGCATATACTCTCTAACAGTGCTATATGATATAAGTAAACTCTCAGTAAATAACAAGTTATTAATCTCATTTACTGTGTTTTTCTCTGCACATTCCCAGGGTCTCTTCATAATGCTTTGGGGTCCGCCAGCTACATTCAGGTGTACGAAAACTAGACAGATGGGACAGGAGCTGCCACTAGTTGTGGTAATAGATTGCTTGTTGCAATCTGATTTTCTACAATTATCATTTTAGTAGATTGCCCTTGTCATGGTTTATGTCCAGCTGGCAACCAAGTGCCACTCACTCACTGTCCCTTGGAGTGGCACAGGGGACAGAACCAGAAAAGTTCACCCCTGTAAGTACCCCAGTAAGAGCACTCATGAGGTGAGATAAGGACAGTTTAATAGGTAAATAAAAAGCCATGCATGCAAGCAAAGCAAAGCAAAACAAGAAATGCACTCATTTCCCATAGGTAGACAAGTGTTAAACCATCCCAGAAAAACAGGGCTCAGTCAGGTGTAACATTGACTTGGGAAGATAAAGACCACCACACTGAATATCCTGGGTCCTTCTCCCTTCTTCCCACAGCTTTATATGCCAAGCATGACACCATGGTATACTGAATCCCTTGGGTCAGTGTTTCCAACTGTGTCCTCTCCCAGCTTCTTGCGCACCTTATTGGTGGGGTCCCTTGAGGAGCAATAAAGGCCTTGTTACTGTCTAAATACTGCTCCACAGTAACAAAAACATCCCTGAGTTATCAACACTTGTCTTCAGCATAAATCTAACTACTGTAAAGAACATTATCCCTTCCCCAGACAAAATTCCATACTGACTTCCATGTTATGCTGCTTATAGCATACAAGCTAGCAAGATAACTGCAGAAAATTGGAGCTTTAGGGGTGGTTGAACACATTTTTCTTCTTTGTATAATGACTGTTCAATGGGATTGATGATGATGTTTATATAGAGGACATTTATGATATTCCATAGCAACGTATTTATTAACAAAATATCTGAGATAGGAAAACTACTATTATTTATTTTTATATGTGTGTGGCTGAAGACATGTATTAACAATATACTGAAGTCAGTTTATACTGAAGTCAGATTAAAACACTGTGGCAGAGTGATGATCTGGTAGAAACATGTTTTTCTGGTTGAGACTCTTTCAGACAGTTTATAGGAATTAGCATTATGCTGATGAGTTTTTTACTTTACCTGCACAACTTACATTCTTGATGGTGTGGGGAAAAGTCTAACTGTATGTCATGCCTAAGCCAAAAGAAGTTTATGCCGCCAGGAGAGCCAGAGGTGCAAAGCCCCACTGGATGAATTTTGATGAAACCATCAGTAGTTGCAGCTGGATCATTTTGCCAATGCAGAACATTTAGTATTTTTCTTGCATCTTCACTTTGTCAAAACTTTTGCATAAGGATAGCAGTACAGAGTGCTCAGTCACTGCAGGATACTAGAGTTCTAGTAGTCTCCACCAGAGGAGTGAGATCAGATAATCCAAGTAATTTTTTTGTCTTGCAATCCATGAACTGATCTGAGCTACTAACTGCATAAGTTCAGAGTACAGAGTCCAGCATACGCACAGATAATATTTTAGGCCCACATTAGTAATTTCATTTTTACTTTCCTTTGGTTTTACATATCCAGTAAGCATGGACCAATGTTTGAAGGAAAGTTGTAAAGTTACACTTAGGAAGAGCTACTTTCTTCAGCCTTAAAAAAAATTAAAATTCAGAAACAATTTCTAGAAATCTGAAAATGCAGTAAGAGCTGCTGCTTAGAGTCTTCTGAGTAGCAGTGGGTAATGAAACCTTTTGCTTCAAAAGTCTCTCTCCAGAATATGACTTATGCAGCAAGTAAAACTTAGCATGTTGTTTCAAGACAGACAGTTCTGTGATGTGTTAATTTGGTGAGATTTTTTTCCCCTATAAATGTAAAGAGCAACAAAGACTTCTATTTCTTCCCTTAACTAAAATAAGCAATTTTCTTTACTATGTTTTTCTCTCACCACAAGCAAGCAAGATTATATAAAAACCAGAACCACATAGTTTTCCACTTCTGCTGATTTGATCAGCTTACGAATATAATAAAAGGGTATATATTAAAATAATATTGAGCATGCTCATTAAGGATGCATTTTAGAGGGGATTAAAATTTATTAGTTTCTTATATTTGTCTGAATATCCAGGGACATTTTCTCCTTTCTGTCTAGTAATTACAGATTTATATTATTACATACTATCATGGAGAGGTGATTTATGTCACATCGGAATGTCAACACTAAGCCTGCATTTTTTTGTTTGCTGAAAACAAAGCAGAACACAAAACTTTTTAGAAGGGTCCTTAACGCTTTTAAGACACCACACCTTATTTGATAGATATTACTGAGATTTCTGATGACTGCTTTCAGGTGGTAATGAATCTCTGGTATCTAAGAACTTACTGCTTGTGCCATCCCACCCTCCCCCAGTTTTCTTTTTAATTTGCTTTTTTTTTTTTTCTTCCACAAGCAATGTAGATAACTGTGCAGAACTAGGCACCCAGTTTTGCTGTAGAAATCAGAGAGCTCTTCATACAGCTGCTCACATGAGCCACAACCATTTAGACAACTTTTTTCTACAAGTTGACAAATCTATCATCCTGATCTCTTCTGTTGAGCAAAACTATCATGCTTGTACTGTTGGCATTATTATTCTAAACAGAACAGGTGTGCTTTTCTGAAAGATGGGAAACCATTTCCTCCCTGAATCACTTTCTTCAGCTTTTGGTACAACTAACATTACAACTAGATTCAGTATTTCTGCATTCCTCACCCATGACTCCATCCTTTTTGCCACCTGCATATCCCTGCACTTGTGCTTAATGAACTTTATGAACAATTCTGCAGTAAGCTGTTTTTTCGCTTCTTCTTCTAACTGTGAGGTTGCAGAGCATGCTGACCACTTGCAGACAGGATTTCTAGTCTGAGTGTTGCCATTATTTCCTGTTTTCCTGAAGAATATTACATAATCTTAGACAGGTCCACAAAGGAAATTGTATGTAAGACAAAAGAGTTGTAAAAACTTTCTGAAGGTGAAAAGGAGAGAAGCATCTACATAAGTTAAAATCCCAGCACTGCCAAACAGAGAGCATACAAAGTTCTGGCAGTTAATTAGTTATGTTTTGCCACATGTTCACTTGAAAACTGAGCAGTGTTGAGCTCTCCTAGGTGTCAAAAACTAGATGACACTTGTTCTGTTTCCCAGCTCAGGGCATGCACCCAAAGTGATCTAATCACTAGAAATTCCCATAGAATAAGAGTAACAGATACATTCTAAACCATTTTATGCTAGTTTCATTGCTTAGCATATATAGATGCAAACTGGTTCAGAGAAGGGGAAGAAATAAGTAAAATGTTAGAGTAAATGTTGTCTGAATGTTTTATTGACTAGCCTTCTAGCTTCATGCTCTTTAAAATAACAGTGTAATGACCGTAGAAGTATCATTTTAGATAGAAGGATGATTTGAGCTTACCTTTTAAAAAAACCATCAGATTTAAAGTTAGAATGCATTTTTAAAGATTTTACACGTTCACTAATTATACACTCATTAATTCACAATAAGTTGCATTATTTTGAGTATAAGAATTCTGCTTCATATCTGTAGTAATCTGGAAAATGGAATTTAGAATACATGTTTGCATCTTTAAATTCTACTAAATGTATTATGACACAAACCAACCAACCAACCAACCAAAAGCAAGTATTGGCCTGTAGCATGCTCCCTGCAGACTTTGTCTGGTTTTTGTGGCTTTCTCCTTCTCAAAGCTGTTTTTTCTCTTAAAGACACTGAATTGAGGTATGGTGGTCTGAGTGCATGCTTCCAGTTTCTCTGAAAATTAAATATAAAACTCCCAGTTTACTATCCAGCAGAGCAAGACTTTCTTTCAGAGAAATCAAATACCAGTGGAACATCTTCTATGTAGAGAGATGCTTTCTTCCATTCTTGGGATTCTGCCCCCTCTGATAGTGAATCATTTGGGTTTAGTCTCTCAGTGCTGTTTTATGTTTTTGTATTTAAAGAGTATCTAATCTTTAGGGAAAAATGTACTCAGGATTCATGTCAGAGAACTTAATCATGACATGCAGTGCACTTTCAGTGGGTATTGGCACCATTTAACTGATAAAATCCTTCTCTTGAGCTGCACATGTACATAAAGCTATGCTCACATATATTTCTTCCTCACAGAGAGGAAGAAAATTCTGTTTCTAAAAGTATTCAGAAGTACTCAGAAGCTCAGATACCAGTAAATTATCTTACTATTTCAAAACATGAAATTGTTTTTGCAGTTACATGCAAGTTCTATTGTACTTATTTCAGAAATATGTTCAAAGTGTGAGTCTTTATCAATTAGTACCAGGACTAGAAAGTATTGCTTTATTCCCTAGCTAAACAGAAGTCCTAAACCATGAGACATATCCTCTGCTGGACAGAGGTAGAGACCAAACCCACATGGATTTTTTTTCCAGACACGGTCCTTTACAACTGCACAGAAACAGGGTCATAGTGTATTTCTCCTTCTATTGCTGTATCACATCATGATATTGGAGAGCAAATGTTGGTACTCTGCATTCCTGTGCTAATGCTGTCTCCTGTCTTTGTGGCCCAGCACTGTTGGTGCTGTGCAAATACACTGAAGGGAACTCTGGTGCCAGATACAGCAGAGTCACACAGGCAGCTGAATCAGCCCATGCCAAGGATGATCCTACACAGGTAGGGCTCCAAATGCAATGTTTTTCAGCACTACCCATAAATCATGATAATTAGGCATACTGTACTTTGTTAAGACTGCATGAGATGCATTAGGCTTTGTGAGCAATCAAGAAAATGTTCTGTAGTTAGCAAGCTACTGCTTCTAAATCTGTGGAAAATGCTAAAAATAGTGTTAATAATTGTTTCCAATTGCAAAAGAAAAAAATAATAAGCATAACAGAACAGACAAAACCAGAGGGATATTAAAAAAGTTTGTAAGAACTCTGAATTCTTTCATTTCCTCTGCCTAAAATCCAGCATATCCCAGAGAATTTGTTTCAGAGTGTCTGAATCTTCTTTTGACTCCATCCATTGAAGCTGTGCATCTGGAAAACCTACTTGCTACTGTTCTGTTATTTGGTGATCTCTGTGCATTCAGAACTTGGTGTTTGAACAGAAGACTGTCAAAGATAATGGGATAAGATGCTGAAAATTTGTCTCTATGCTAAAGTCATCAAAGAACTATGGATAAAATTTTGACTATATGTTCCTGAGTTGCATATGTGACATAATTGCTATCTTTTGCCATACTTCTGATAGGGATATCTCCTGAAAACACTGGAATATGATTATGTTAGAATGTTAGATTATTTTTAGGTTATGTCAGAAGAAATTTTTCTCTTTAACCCATTGGTTTTGCTGTAGATAATGGTATCATTTTAGACTGAATATTTCTACTGAGCTTTTCTGTGTTATCATTGTTTATTGTTATTCAAATGCTATTTATGAACAACTTTTAGAGAAAAGAAATGCAGAGAAAAGTTCAAATTTTGTTTCTTTTACACACATAACTACAAGTCATCTCTCTGTAGCCTAAAATTGAAGATAAATTTGAAAAAGTGGCCAGGAAAAATTAATGGTTAATAGGTCTGCGTGGCTAAAAATTGGATGTCTTTCACCTAAAATCACCCAGCTATTAAGAAACCTGCTCCATTTATTGAAAAAAAAAAAAATAGGCTGAGCTCACATTCTTGTTAGTTCTTTTGCTTTCCAAACTTCATTTGAGTTCTTCATTCACTAAAAGAAATCTTGTCCTCCTTTGATGTGAATTATACCATTGGGAGAAAAGAGCAGCCAAGGCAGTAAGAGACAAAAGATTTTGATGAAAGCTGTAAAGAACAGAAACCCTGTTTCTTTCACCAATAGGTTTGTTCAAAGTATTTGACTTTCTTCAGCTAGACAGAACTAAAATTACAGAGCGTTTTTATTTGCTTGGTTGTAGTCAGTAATGTCTTTTTGCTCAATTTTCACCTTTCTGTATCCTGTAAGTACATGAAGAGTCTCAGCTAAATGAGAATTAAGGTATCCATGCATATGTCACAGCAAGGTTTTTTTACTGCAGAAACTCTTTTCTGGTGAAGTGACTAACTGAAACTGAGTTTGTTAGCAAAGAAAGGGCCATTTTTTTCTTCATACTAACATATGGTTACTTCAAGTCACCTAGATGGTTGCACAGCCCCACGAAGTTGCTGTGGACTTCTCACAGAAATAAGCACTAACCTCAGGCATGGGACTGAAGGAATACATCACACAATATTTATGATCATTTAGGAGGAATATGGTTGTCATTATGATAAAAAAGGCAGTATTATTGACTATAATAATACTGCATAATCAAGATCAATCCAAACTTTGCCCCTGAGCTGCTACCACTTTTCTAAAGCCTGAATTCATAAAAGAGCTTTTGTACATGACTAGTTCCAAAAGTACCTTTTCATTGGGGTGAAGTCAGATTCCTATAGTGCACAAACATGGGGACAAGGACACTTGAATTCCAGATTATATGTAAGTACAGATCTCATAGCTGTATCACTTGTTTGGATAAATCACAAAAATCTTGAATATATTAATATATTACCTGTGGCTAGTGAGTCTGAGACAATATAGGGCTTTTCATCATACGTGCCTGTAGACTCTTTCTCTCTTAAGCTGTAACTGCTTTTATGAAATAATATTTCATAAATGGATTAATGGACAAATGGATTAATCTTTGTAATAATTTAAAACAGAATAAAAGTCTTTAAAAACTAAACTGCACTACCACTCCCACACACAGAGTATTGAAGAATTAATTATCAGTAGAAATACTTCAAAATACCACTTAAAACTTTGACAAACTTGTATCACTGGGGTTTTTTTCATACTTACCATCAATATTTCAGGTTTTGCAATTATTTATGTTTTGATTCTTTTTCTATCCTTAATGTTCATTATTTTTTCAGTTGATTCCTGTATTCTCCAAAGTTTTCCCTTGAGTGCTGTTTTTAACCATAAACAGCGACCAGGTATTTCAGATTTTGTTTTGGCTTGTAGAAATATAGTCTCTCAAAGTTAAGCTTTATGGATTCATGTACCTTTTGCCTTTTCACAGAGTCACAGAATGGGTCATGTTGGTAGAGACCACAGGGCGACATCTGATCCCACTTCCCTGCTCAGGCAGGGGCATCCCAGAGCACAAGGCATTGGACTGTGTCCAGATTACCTCCAGTGTGGGAGACTCTACAACCTCTCTGGTCAACCTGCTTCACTTTTCCTCCATGAAATATTAAATTGTCTGTTAGGTTAAGGGTGTGCAAGTTTATTTATTTCACTTAAACTTCGTAAACCATGTTGGCTATGTGGGTGGAGCAGTAACAATGACTAAATGGGAAATATCCAAGGACTTTTTCATGGTGACTCCCTTCTTTGAACTTTGTACTTGAAAACAGTTCCTGTCAGTATTTTACTTTCTCTCTTAAAGTGATAAAAATAACCAGAAGCAGAAATGCTCCTTACTTTATCTGTTGAAAAGGGTTTCTCATCTTCCACTTAGGAAAATACTTAGAAAATTTATCTTAAAATTTCTGCTGCTAAATGCCTGGCACAGTGTAAAATCTTAATTAATGCAAAAGGAGAACTTCCTTGCCTGGACAGCTGTGAAGTCCAGTAGCAATGTTACAGCATGCGTGTTTTTCCCAGACACAAGGAGACCCTGCAGTGAAACATCATAACCTAAAGCTCAACATTGCACAGCTTTCCATACACAGAACTGCTGAATTTGCAGTATTATATATATTTATATATGTGTGTGTGTTTGTGTTTGTGTGTGTGGATAAAAAATTGTCACAATTGTTTGTTTGGGTTATAGATCATCATCTTCCTCTTATTTGGTGTTCATGCAAACAGGACAATGAATCCAAACTGATCATTTAAACTTTTGGGATGTACTTTACCTTAGGTTAGATTCTTTAGCATTGTTGATGATGTCCCCAGATATGCAGAGAACTTTCGAGATGCTTAACCTTCTAATAAACAGTAGATAGAGCAGTAGCAGTTAACATACATAACAACAGATTAATTAGAACACCGTGTTGTGTTGTTCTAATTAATAAAGTGCATATCCAGCTGTCCCAGGTGAAATCCATAGGAAAACTGATAACTTTAAACTCAATCTTTATGTTTGTAAGTGGTTACTAGTGTGTTAGCTGAAAGGTATTTGCCAGGTGACAAAAAGCAGAATGTGGAGTTGGGGGGTGAGGCGGGTTCCTGAAGTTGTAAGTTAGTTCACTTTTTTCAGGTCAGTTTCCATAAACTGAAATTCCAAATTTAATTCCTCTTAAATTGCTAGCTGTTAAATTACTAGGTCTGGTTTGTTTGGTTTTTTTCAGAGATCATCCTCTCAGTTCTGTGGTGCCAAAGGCAACAGTCTTATTTGTTATCTACAAGTTTGCTACAGTGTATTTCAGACCATCAGTTTCTTAGGAGTTATTTTCAGATTATGTCAAATTATCATTTCAGTTTATGTCTCTTGATGTACCAATGCCCATGTTGCTATGGTTGTTTCATGTTTGGCAGTCAATAAGCTGATATTTATTCCTATTAAATGAAAGGTCAAAAATAAGCTATATAAACAGTATTTGTTATAATGAAATTTTTCCCACTGTGAACTTAGGTAGTAAATATTAAATGTGTTAGTATTCCCCCCCTCAATAAAAAACAAACCAACAAACCAAAAAAAAAACCAACAAAAAAAACCACCAACCCACCCCCTCCCACATGTTTAGGAAGTTTGTTTGATGAAGTCTAGTCATTCCTTGGTGTTAGTAAATTAAATTATGATCCATTAGCATAGGAAGTCAATAAAGTCTTACTCTAAACACTAAACTGAAGGTTAAAAAAACACACAGGATCAGAATGTTGACATAATCTTTTTTCTTTAGGATCGTTTAGGATCCGAAGTTATTGCTGAAGTTAGCAACTTCTTGAGTGCTTTGGATTGTTTTGTTCACCTCTTTATTAGTTATTAGTTATTGGTGGACAGCAAGATCTCCATGAGCCAGCAGTGTGTCCTGGTGGCCAAGAAGGCCAACGGTGTCCGGGGTGCATTGGGAAGAGCAGTGCCAGCAGGTTGGGGGAGGTGATCCTGGCCCTCTACTCAGCCCTGGTGAGGCACATCTGGAGTGCTGTGTCCAGTTCTGGGCTCCTCAGGACAAGAGAGACACAGAGCTGCTGGAGCTGGTCCAGCAGAGGGTGACAAAGATGATGGGGGACAGGAGCATCTCTCAGGAGGAAAGGCTGAGGGAGCTGGGCCTGCTCAGCCTCGAGCAGAGGTGCCTGAGAGGGGCCCTCATCAGTGTCTGTGAGTACCTGAAGGGAGGGTGTCAGAGCATGGATCCAGGCTCTGCTCGGCAGTGACAAGCAATAGAACAAAAAGCAACGGGCACAAACTGACACACAGGAAGCTCCACCTGAACATGAGGAAGAAATTCTTTCCTGTGCAGTGACCAAGCACTGGGACAGATTGAACAGAAGGCTTGTGGCGTCTCCCTCACTGGGAATATTCAAGAACCATCTTCACACACACGTGCAATCCTGTGCTACGTGATCTGGGATGACCCTGCTTGAGCAGGGAGGTCAGACCAGATGACTCCCTCTACTCCCTTCCAGCCTTATCCATTATGTGATTTTACTTTCACCATGATTGTGAAATTACTATAATGATTTGTAAAACCCCCTTCTTCAAATTGTGTTTGAATTGCATCACCATGTTAAATAAAAACATTACTTTATCATATCCATAGTGCAATCTGACACATTTGAGTCAGCAATTTGGTGGGTAGAATGCTTTTGGTGACAGTTCCTATTTGGCATACTGACAAATTTATTGAAAGTCTGGCTCAACAAAATCAGTGTGTTTCAAGTCTTTCAGCAAATGTCTAAGGGATTATGATTGGAGCAATCTGATGTGCAACAGCACTTACTGCAAGACAGAAATAACTTTAAAAAATAAAGATTTGGAGGGATTGAAAAGTTTATTTTTCTCCTTGTGGATTTTTCAGGCCACTAAGGATTTGGTCGTTCTATTATTAAAACAGATAGCAAAATCCTCATTTATTTTGGTGGGATCAAACCCAAAAAGAAAATGTAGTTCTGTGAAAATACCAAACCGTAATACAAATATAGCAAATGTAAGTTATTATAATATTTATCTAGTTTGTTGTGGGTTTGTTTTTTTTTTTTTATAGTAGCTGAGTGTCTTTCCTAAGGGATTTTTTTGTCTCTTTAAGGCAAACCAGAGACTCAAATGTAAAATCCAACACATATCCTTATTACAGTTTGTCACAGTTGAAAGTCTTGAATGCAGAAATAAGGGCACTGATTACTATAATCTATACATTCATTTTCTTCCATCCCTGGTTCTCTTCTATGAGTGATATTAGTCAACAAATAAGACTGCCAGCTAAACTTACAAGATTGCTGTTTAATCCCTCAGCAAGTTTCCCTTTGATACAATTTCAGAAAAAAATTATGAACCTGAATTGTTATTATTTGTTGTATAGAACTAACTGGCTTTACACAGCCAGAAATAGAATTATCTATTTATTCAGGTAAAAATAACATGTTAAGTAGTCAGAGTACTGTGTACCTGCCACAGAGGTATCACACTGAAGGATTTAACTATTTTGAGTAGTGAATTGATAATTTAAACTGAACAGAGGATTGGGAGCTTGTCGCTCAGCATCACAATAGGAAGAATCAGAATAAGCACAACTAGCATATATTCACATAGTAATCAAAAGTTTTTATTTATGGTTTTGAGCTACTGAGCCAGAAATAAATTAATTCCCATTGCTAAACCCATGACCTCATTCCCAAGATTTCTGATCATTTGTGTTAAGAAGGAAGAGGTCAAGAGAATTCCACATGAAAAGGGATGTGTGTGTGTTGGGGAGAGACTATTTTAAAAATCAGGATAAGGAAAGACCATATACGCAAACATGAAGCAGTTTGCACACACGGATTTAGCATTGAGAAAACCCTGAGAATGTATGCAAACAGTGCTATAGTCTTTAGTCTGTATGAAATTATTTTTAATTGAACAACAGCTAATAAGGATTAGGCTGCACAGCTGAAGGAGCAGAATAATGCTTGCAATTGTTCTGTCTAAATAATTCAACATCAGTAGTCACTTTTAGGGAACAGCCTTTATAGGAGCACTCAGAGTGTAGAAGTATCATGTAAGTACAGTTAGAAAGGTTAGAAACAGCATCATCCCCATATTGGCTCTGTCAGTGCAGGAGTGATAAAGAACACACAGCAAGCAGCGAACATGTTAAGAATTTACCAGCTGCAGCAACTGTTGTTGCAGAACTTCAGTTTCTCTTCAAGCTAATTGCACAGTTCCTTCTTAAAGGAAAGAGTAATGAACAAATCACTTTCTCAGACCAGTCACATGCAGTGTCACAACCAGCAGAACAAGCTCTTTGTCAAATCCCCTCATAAATCTCCTTCCTAATGAGTTTACTTTTGCCCAAGTTCTCATCTGCACAAATTGTCTAAATAATCTTTTGGGAAGGAAGATGGGCTACATCCTCTCTTCATTAAGCGTCTAACTTTAGACAGTCATTCATGCATTTAAAGAGTCTAAAGAAGTGAGCTCAGGCCACCCATTTATTCCTTAAGAAGCCCAGTTCTCTGTCATATGCTCCCATCACCTATTTGCAAGTCATATGTGAGATTTGGTCCCCAGACCACCTCTAAAGTGCACTCAACCTATGGCAAATCCTTCGACAAGAAACTTCTTTAAGCATATTTTAAACTGTATGCACATAATTTTTTATTTCTGCTTCATCTTATAGAAAGAATTTGAAAGTTGAAGAGTTTTTCATAGGTAGTTATTTAAAATAGAGTGAAAGTAGCCATCTGTCTTGTTTCAGTTTTATGCTGTTGCCTTATTAACCCACATTTTATGGTACTATGGCTATGAATATTAGACAGAACTGTATAACTAAGGGAATTTAACAGGGGAGTTAGGTAAATAAGAGAAAAAATAGCAGTAGGAAAAGTGAAAATGAAAACAGAAGAAAAGACTGGGAGACTGGAAGAGAAAGAAGGATAGGATATGGAAAAAGAAAAAGAAAATGTAGAAGCAGTGTATTGTTGTTACTATTAATAGCATAATGTGATTAGCTATCCCATAACTCCCCAACTGCAGAGAAGCTGGGACTATTTCAGCCCACTTTTCATATCTCTACTACTTGGCAGATACTACTGAACTCAAATTAACATGACAAATGAAAAAAACCCTTTATTTCGGAATGCCTAGTCCTCACATATAAGAACATAAGAACAGTGGCTAGAGATGCAAATAAATGAAGAAAATTGAAAAGGAACAAGAAAGGCTTGAATAATTGCTGCCAATAATCTGATTAAATGCTTGAACTTTCTCATCTTGTACATGTAAACTTGTACTTTGATTCAATACAATACTTGTCTGCATGTAAGAACTGTATGATTATATAATTAGCTAGAATTGCAGTGATACTGATGTGTTGCATCCTCCGTCATACAGGGAGAGTTTCATTCCAATTGCATTTTAACAGCAAGAGAGATCTCCCAAAATCCCCAGCTCAAAGAGCTGCTCTCCCTTTAAAGCCTGGACAAAGTTCAAACCCAGTCTAAAAACCTACTTCTTTGCTAAACAATTTGGAGGTTGTGGGAAATATTTTTCCATACTTTCATGTCTTTCTTTTTTTTCTCCCAAATGAACAATGGGCTATTATTAAGTGCCAGGTGTTCACAGTGGCGGGCATGTGTGACTCTAATCCTGTTTTCAGATATATAAAACAATGTCCTATTACACTATCATACAGTCTCTCCAGGGGAGAACATGTACTCAAGACAAAACAATGGAACTTGAGACTGATTCTTCAGAAAGGCAACAGGCAGATTTTACAGTTTGATAAAGTCACGGCACTCCCAGTAAAGTAAAAGGAGGTTATATCTCACATCAGAGGACAGAATATCAAAATCTTCTTTTCCCTTCTGCTTACTGATATAAAAAAAAAATGAACTCATCTGAAACGGAGGGTTTTTTATTAGGAATGGAATTTCACTGCTGTGCATTGAGATAAAGATATAACCTCAGGTTTATAATTTAGAGAAGCATGTGAAAGGGATGAAAAGAGGCTAAAATGATCATGATTTTATTGATACATCTTATAAAACACAATATTTTGGTATCCAAAATAATAACTCTGGGCTGTAACTTGTGGGTTTTTTCTGCTCCATTTCTTCTTGTGGTGTCATTGAGCTGGATGTAAGAAGACTACAAAGAGTACATATTTCATAAGTTGGACCTGATGATCTCCAAGGTCTTTTACAACCTAGTTGATTCTGTGATTTCATTTAGGTAGCCTTTAAACCCTTCTTTGCACAGGAGCATGGAAGTACCTAGAAAAACCTACCTGCTTTGGGAAATCAGAAAATATTTATGAAAATAAAGGCAGCCTTGAGATACTCGAAATTTATATTTCTTCCCTCCCCATTCTCAGCTCAAGGTAGCCAGTGTCGTGTTACATTTCCCAAATGTTCAGCAAGTGCAATTGGCATAGAGTAGATAGTGTTCCTGAAAAATCTTGTTTCAGGAACAGTAGGAACTGTGTAACTTTCATTTTCCAATAAATCCCACAATTTTCAAGTATTAATAAGAAGGGAAGTGAATATCACAAAGAGGACTAGCAGCTTTACTGGAAGAGCAAGCTTTGGCAGAGAGGACAGCATCATTTTCCTAACACAGAAAGTAAGCACATCAAGGAAATGAGTAGAGGAAAAATCCACTTTTACTCTCAATATAAGCATAACCCTGGAAAAGTGATAAACTATTATCCCAGTCATCAGGTGCAACTAATCAGTAAAGGCTGTGATGGTAGAGTGCTAGAGTGACATAATTTTGAATAATTTTGAAGTATTCATCTGTTTGGAGGAAACATTTCTGAAATAATACTCATGTAGTCTGGCTACCTGAATGCAGAGGGAATTATTATGAGGCTATTGAGCTAAATTCTGTGTGGTAACATGAATATCTGAATGTTTAAATGTGCTCCTTAAAATTCCAAATTGAAGTCAAAACAGAGCTACTGCCATGGTCCCCATAATAATCCCATCAGCTGAGATATGAAGACAGTGATCCTGTAGTTTTTTCTAATATGGAGTTCCATGAACAGTGAGACCATTAGATGTGTGGCTGCAAGTGTCATGGCCCTGCATAGATGTTCACGGGTGCTGCTGCTTCTCCTGGTCTTCTGCAGAGTCCCATCACAGCTCCTCCCTCCCTGTCTCACCTCCAGGCTTCATAGGAGGTGGCAGATTTCCAGTTGCCATGGCACTGCTCTTGTGAGCAGCTCTCCCTTTGGCACACTGAAACTGCTTTGTGTTATTGGGAGTCAATCTTTTAATCTGTTGGTGTTGCAGATGTTTACAAGAGAAAAAGGCAGAAATTTTCAAAGCAGTGATACATTTAATTTTGCAGTGTTTGTGTGCCTGAGATGAATAGGGGGGGTTGGGTTTTTTTTTTTGGAGGGAGTGGTTTGTTTTATAGACTTTGGAGTTTTTTTGTCCATGGCTTCCTCGGTGTTTAGGAATGAATTTTGTTTAGATAATTGTAGGGAATAGGCTGCACAGTGAATTCTGCATGCTCACAGGTGTGCAAAGAAGACCCACAAGCAAAACAGCAGATGTTCCCCTGGGATGCATAGGCTATGCAAAATCCTCACAACATTTCTGTCTTATGTGGCACTGCACAAGGAGTTAGGGGAAAGTGAGCAGGAGAAATGATGCAAGGGAGAAACTAGGATGCCACTCTTGTGTGTGCTCAGAGGATTGCTCTTGCTGGGATCAAAAAAGCTGTCAGGGAATCATGTGAACCTGTGACTACATGTACCCAGTATTGCTTAAAACAGCACCTAACTGCTGGGGACCACAGGTAGTAGCCTGGACTAGAGGCTGCAAGAGGGGCTGCTCAATAGCCCAAACCCCAATTCCAGTGGGCAGCACTCAGGAAAACTTAAAAGAGGTAGTGTGATGTTGAGTCCAAGCTGTTACTGCTTCTGAAGATGTGAGGCTCTCATGGCTAGAAAGACAACCAGAAAGAGTTTATGTCTTCAAGTAGCACAAGGGACATAAGCTTGTACTTTCTGCAGACAAGCCTTGAGTAACAGATGGGGATGTGTACAGCTGTAGCAAAGTGTGTTTCTCCAGTAGTACTTCTATATTACCAACAACTATGTGGCCACCAAGGGCCTCAATGAAATGATGGAAACAGATGGAACATGTCAAGATTTATGAAGAGATAATCCAGTTGATCTCCCATATGTAAAAGATTTAAAACCCTTTCAGTTTATAATCCACTCCAAGAACATGATGCACAGCTATCATTTTTCCTTGCAGAAGATACATTCTGTTGTCTGAGGCAGTCAGTCATCATCCAAAAGTTAAATAACTTGTTGGGAATCATCAAGTACTATTCTTATCAGATTTCTACAACAGTAAGTGACTATTAAAAGTTTCTTGATTGATGTCGAGAGAGGTGTCTTGCTGCTGCAAGGTGTTTTGCAATTACATTGAGTTGTCTACTGTGACTCTGTAATTAATGATTTAATGTAGTGATCAGAGTAAAATTGTTATCTCCTGGGAGATCTGATTAGATGACTGCTGTAATAATTTTCATCTGTTTTGTAAACGGCTATGTTCTTTACCCACATGGAATATATGCTTTGAGTATGTCCCACAGGAATCTGCTTCACACTTTGAAACAGAATAGTTCCATTATTTAAAATGTTGTATTTCATAATTTGTTTTATTTAAGCATTAGATAATATCTCTGTTAAGACTCTCTTGCCATCTCAGTTTTGGTGTTCCTTTTCCTGTGTGCCATAGGAAACGCTGTCAAATAAGGTATAATGTTTCCTTAGATGATGAATGATCACAGCTATAACCAAGCCACTGGATTGTCATAGAGGTCATGGTAAGAAGTCCTAATAATATAAAAAAAAAGGTCCAATTTTACAATCAAAGTGAAAGGCTTTGACTGGCTTGACATTTTCCCCTGTCACATTGTTGATAATAATCCTGAAGTATAAAAGGCAAAATACGAATGTCTAGTGTTAATCAATTTCTTTCAGAGTTGTGGGTTACATTACACAGGCTTTATGGTTTTCCATTAAAACCAATAGGGTTTTTTCTTTGACTCCAGCAATCACAGGACTTAGTCCCTTGTGATTTTTCTCCCTGTTTTCTAATCACTAAGCTACCTCACGTGTTGGGCGAAGCACTGCGGTTACACCATTACTCTGCCTAAGTAAACTGTGCATATAATTGAAACAGAAACTGCTCAGTGAGAAACTGCCAAATTAATCTCTAGTCTCCTGTTATGGAAAAAGAAAAAAATAATTTGAGATACTGTCATTACCCTTGCTGGTGTCATGACTTCTGTTCACAACTACCATTACATGAGCATGATTGCTGCAATTTCACTGCTGGGAAGTCGTGTTACCAGACTCATATTGCAGTGGGCTGTTGAGCAGTTTCATAGCACATTTCTTTCTTCTCTGTGACACAGAACAATACAGAACTAGTAGTGCTATTAGTGTAAATACAGCCATCTCCAATAAAGGTAGCATAATAAATGATTAGCAGGCCTGCTGGCAAAGAACTTTCAATTAAAGGCACACAAGTAAATAAAGCACAAGCCAGGGAGGCATCTGCTCACAGGTGGAGTACTTCCCAAAACAAATGGGTTTTCAAGGCCATCTCAAAGAAGGAAAGGAAATGAGAATAAGCTTTTATTTTTTTGCAGTTTCTTATTAAGTGGCATATGCAGTATTTTTATGAAAAGAGGTGAAGTAGGAACTGGGTAACTCATTAATCTCTGGCAGAGCTGTGAATATGGAAAAAGGTGAATAAAATAAAAATGCAGATGTGTGGTGGTAAGTTGTCAGTTTCTGGTGAATTTTCATGTGAATATTATTAGACTTCAGCATTAGCTCTGGATCTCATGCTTGTTAGTTTATTCAGCATTTTCCTAGATTATGCACAAGATCTGAAATTAATCAGAAAATCAAACTATTCACTGACTTTAGAACAAACAAAACTAAAACTGTGGTGTTCCTGTAGATCTGCTTAGGTAATGATCACTGAGTGTCAGGGATGTTTCTAACCACGAGTAAGTCAGAGAAGATTGTTACATCCCACCTTTATTCTCCTAGTAAGACACACAGTGTATCTTTTGCAGGGTCATGAGAACAACGCATTCAATCAGTCAATATGAGAAAATAATTTCTCAGAGAAAAGAGGATATGTGGGAGGTTCAGAGCCAATGCAGTTTTTAGCTGGGTTAGATGGTCAGAAGTATCCAAGGAACCTGGAAAATAAGCTGGAGCAGTTGCCTGGCTGACTCCTATGGGGGCTGCAGTGTGGCATGGATAGTTTAGGAGGAATAGCCCATGCCCTTCTTTCTTTGGGCATCCTGGCAATTTCAGGAAGTAATTCATCTGCTACCTGTGTACCCTCCTACTTCATCAGCTTGAGATCTTTGAATAAAGAGCAGGATACATGTTTAGAAAGTATGATAAGTATTTCTATTGCCCTTTCTTCATAGGTGTTGCACTTTAAATGTCACTGGTGTGGAGCAAGTACAACATATGACTGGTATGTCACAAAGAATAACTGTATTTTACAATTTAAAATACATAATTTTCCTAATACATTACTTTGGTAGCTATGCCTGCTACCTATGGAAAGAAGGAGTTCCCTGGGAAAAAAAATTATCTTCTCAATGTGATGTTGCTTCTGTATTTAAACTGTAGTTTGTATCTGGGGAGGGGAGGATACAGAGAAAATAGGTAAGAAAGGGAGCTATTTTTTTATTAGTATGTGGAGGATTTTGCACTGTTTTTTTTCAAAAGACCAGTTGCTCATCACAAATGTGAACTATTTTAAAATGCTGTGGGCTGGACACTTCAACCATTTGCTCACAACGCATGTTTTAATAGCATTCATGCAATTACTGAGCTTTACAGAAACAGCAACCAGTGCTGACCAGCTAACCAAAAAGTAATCTCTGTACATGGAGGTGAATATAAAGTTTTTCCACATTTCCTATGGGATTCTTATCTCACAGCTAATCACACAGATCAAGTAAAAATGGAATTTAATTGACGTCACTTCACTCTAGAATCTTAATGTAGCCAGAAAATATATGCCTAAGCAGCTTGCTGATCTTAATGATTTCTGTGATCTCTTATCTCTATACACCTAAATTGAATAAGAAAAATAAGGAAATATGCTCAGTAATATGCTCCAAATAAATTCTGCCTCATGAAAACTGTATGTAAAGAATAAGGAAAATTAGTTGTTCTCTCCCAAATTTGCCCTGAACCAAGACTGTTGTCCTTCCCTAAGCAAATCTGTAAATGAAAAGGTGGTAATCCTAGTTTGCTACTTTAAACTCTCTCCCTTGTTTGGCACTACTTCTAACATATTGGATGCAGCATTGTGCTGAAGAATGCATTTGTGGTAATAGGAGCATTAGGTGCTAATACTGTATAAACACAATATCTCAGCGAATAGGAGGTAAGGAATATTCTGAACTGGAAGGGGCCCACAAGGATCACGTGTTAAAGTAGCCAGCCTTTCTGCTTTAAAATGTTAAAACCATTCTTAAAGTTATAATTGCTATAAAATTAATATGAGATTTCATACTGTCATTAACTCTCATTAACAATACTTCTTATTTGATAATTTATCCTGTGTGTAGTTGACAATCACAAATCCTCTGGTAGTATGCAAATGTATTTTACATTGTGGAGTGCAAACTGCAGGAGTCCTCATACCACTTTGAAAAATCTAAATGTGATGCTTCTGCTTCATCACTTTTCTCAGGAAAGCACTGCTTCTTCATGACCCAGGCAGTTCTGTACTGAGAATTATGGGCTGCTTTACTTAGGACACACCCATGTAAGTTTGCAGCCTAGCATTATTTGGGTCTGCATTTTTGTGCTAATATTTCTCTTTATTTTTAATTTTGAGTTTTTGTTATCAGTCACATCACTTACTGTACTTTCTTGTTTGAGCTGAGACACTGAAGTACCAATGGAGCCTGAAAAATTTGTTTCTGCCTTTCCAGGCTGGGTGGGAAGCACAGTCTCACGAGAACAATGAGTCCTATTTTGGTATCCAAAATCACTTAAATAGGTCAGGAGGAGACCCAAACCTATGCACTGTATTTCTCAGAATGAGAGAATCACAGACTGGTTGACACTGGAAGGAATCTCTTGAGGTCATCTAGTCTAGCACTCCTGCTCAAGCAGGGCCACCTAGAGTGTTGCTCTGGATCATGTCCAGTTGGTTTTTGAATGTCTCCAAAAACGGAGACTCCATAACCTCCCTGAGCAATCTGTGCCAGTGCTTAGTCAACATTACAATATAAAATTGTTTCCTGATATTCAGAGGAACCCTTCAGTGTTTCAGTTTTTCATTGTCTTTTGGCCTGTCACTGAGCATCACTGAGCCTGGCTCCATCTTTGTACTTTCCCTTGGGATGTTTGTATCCATTAATAAGATTCCCCTTCAGCTTTCTTTTGTCCAGCCAAACAGCCCCAGCTCTTCCAGTTTTCCGTCATCAGACACTTCTAGTTGCCGCAATCAAGGATCTTTGGGAGTGGCCTCACAACGATGTCAAAGCATGTGGAACTTCTGTAAGTCCAGTTTAGTAGAGTATTACCTGACATGATTCTCTTCTGAAAACGGTACATCTCTCTTGCTCTAGACTTCTGTCATGGTCTCTGCAATCTGAGAGCTCCAAAGGCCAAACTCTCTAGTACAGACTGAGCATCATTCAGCAACTTAGCCTTTTTCATGTCCTGCATAACCAGGTTGCTTTTTGCAACAGCCCCTACCTTTTCATCCTCTATGTAAACTTATACATACACATACATATACAATATATACATATACTTATTATATGTGCTTATTAAATGTACTCACCTTTCTTATCTTTGACATCCTTGCTGCATTAAAATATATTTGGGCTTTCAGTGTCCTAATTCTCTCCTTGGATGTTTGGGCAGTAGTTCTGTGTTCCTCTAAGTTTATCTGTCCTTGCTTCCACCTTCTATATGCTTCCTTTTTGTGTTTGAGTTTGGCCAGAAGCTCTGTGGTCATCCATGCAGGCCTCCTGGCATTTTTGCCTGGAGGTACTGCTTTTGAGTTTGGAGGAGGCAACCCTTGAACATTAACCAGCTATCTTGGGCCTGTCTTCCCTTCAGAAGACCATCCCATGGGACCCTCCAAGCACATCTTTGGAGAGGCCAGAGTCTGATCTCCTGAACTCTAGAGTTATAATATTGCTTTTTACCCTCCTCACTGGCCTCAGGAGCCTAAGCTCCACAATCACATGGTCACTGTAGGCAAGGCTGTTCTAGAAACTCTCGATCACACAGACATCTTAAGACACTCATTCGCGACACTTTCAGATTCACATTTCCAAAAAGTCCCTAGTTATTAGTGAACATAAAGTCAAGCAGAACCTCTTTCCTTGTTAGCTGAGCTGGTTTTGGTTAAATTTTATTCAAAATGATCTTTCAAATATCGACATTGCAGACATATTCTGATTGCTAAAGCCATTGTCTTGTGTGATCGTTCAGATGTCCTCTGGGAGTTGGAATCACACCATGCAAGGTTGTAACCGCTGGGACCGAAGCCCCTTTGCAGCGAGTGGCTCCAGTGAACCAATGGTGTCCTGTTTGACTCTCTCACACCTCACACCCACACTGTCTGACAAGTTTCTGTTCCTAGCTTGACCCTGGGCTCCCATAGCAGAGTGAGACCTCTGGTTCCTCTAAGTAATAAATTGTGGAGAAGCAACAAAATAAGAGCACAATCTGGGTGCCCCAGGAGGGACCCTAAATAAAGGAGTCCCTGACCCTGGCAGTCATTGCCCATTCTCTTCACCCAACCTTCATGTCCTTTTCATGTGCCTCTTGGTCCAATGGTTTCATTTAGTCTGGGTTCTTCTCACTGTTCACTGGGCCCTGCAGAGGCTCTGGATGGTGGCTGGCATTCCAGGACTGTGCCCTTTGTTAGGCAGAAGGTCAGTGCCCCTTCACAGCTTGTTTTTTTGGGCTGCAGCTGTTTCCCACCAGCCAGGGCACAACCTGCAGCTTGCACTCCAAGCTACCTGCACTAGGTGTGTTCTGCAAGATTGATGATCTTTGTTTCAAGATGTCATGTTAGTAGATGATTGTAATTGTTGAGGCAGATCAAGTCAATGTGGGGTGCTGGGGAAAGCAGTTCCTGACAGAAGAACTCACCAGTGGTACTTGTTGTGGGCAAAGGCAGCCAATTTCCAGCAGATTGTCTGTATCTTGCATCTGCAGGAACTTACTTCCTAGGACTTATGGGGCTTACAGGAATCTTTCCAAAATCTGTGTTTAAAACGATTCTTCAGCTAAAGAAAGAAATAAAATGGCAGATAAAGCTAGTAAAAAGAGGGGGAAAGCATAATTTCTCTAACACAGGAATACATTATGACTATACAGAATGAAAGAACTATGTATGTGAATCAAAGCAATGTGTGCTTTTAAAATTTGATACCAAAAAGATTAGCTAAGTAAGTCAGAGCCTTTTTCAGTGGGTAAGTCAGCTTCCTCAAGAGAATTCACTGGTGACCAACAATCCTTCATTAAATAAACCACTGTTGACCTGGGACAATGTTATTGTACTTTATAATACTGATAAGCTTGCCAGGCATGAACTACCCTAGCTGTGTAGGCGCCAAGCAAGTACAACAGGTAAGCAGCTCTTTACTTCTCTGAAAGCAAAATGGATACCCATATCCATTTTATGTCTATAAAATATACAGTCTATAAAAATATACACTTGAGGACTTTTTCTCATCAGGCCTCCAAGAAGCTATTTTTACAGGGGAAGAAGTTTTTGAAGAAGTCTAGTGTGATGTTTATGTAATCAGCATCAATTTGTATTACTTATTTTTCTAGTAGTTATTTAAAATAGCGGTTTTATTTAAAATAAATTCCCTGCTAAGACATGTAATATATTTACATTAAGATATTTCTAGAAAAGGCCTTTTCTACCCTGGCCCCAATGTTATTTTCATTCTTAGTTTCACACCTGTCAAAACTGACTTATTACAAACTACCAAATGGTGGCATTGCTTGGACTCGGGAGGAAAATGGTTTTTGTTATTGCAGCAAGAATATTTTATGAATTTTTGGTCTAAATAAAATACTCAGTTCACAATTATGAGAATACAGGAATTGAGAAATAATAATAATAATAATATGTTTGTAAGTCAAACTGGATTAGAAGAAACCCCATAAAGTCAAAGTATGGCTCAGACCAAGAAAACTTCAGATCAGGACATTATTATTATTTATGTTATAAATAATTTAAAGGACAGCTTACATATTCTTGTTTAGATAAATGTGAGATCTAAACCCCCCTGTATTTCCATGTGAATTGATACATGCAAGTAACCAAGGTGATCACCAAACCATAGCTGAAATGCAACAAGTAGATTTTTTTCATTGGGTCACTAACTGAAGAGTCCCTACCCACCTCTGTGCTGTCGAAACACAGGAAAGGGGGTTGCAGGCACAGTTAGGCTTGGTCCTGCCCCAGCGGGGTAGGGGACCCACTGCCTGCCTGCTGGGATACCAGCGGGCCTCATACACATGCAGTTCATCACAATGCTGTGCTTTCATGACCACTGAGATTTTTGATCTCTTTCCCAGCAGGACACTCAAGACTGTGAGAGATGCTTCTTAAGTTTCTGATAGGTTCTGTATTATCTCTACAGAAGTTCTGCTTCTCGAAACAGACAGAGGATAATCAGCAGTAAATATGTGAAGTTCCCTTTGAGCAAACCTATCATCCTCCTCATCAAATCTTGCATTTTTAACCTTTTCCCCCCGATAATATTACTCTAGTTGCAAATGCTGTATTAACTGAGATTAAATATGTTTTCAAAATACTAAGTGAAGTGAAGGATGTGGATGAGTTGACACAGGCAGGCATCCAGAACAACCACAAACTCACAGCTGAAACGCAAAAAGTTTTTTACATTACTTTGCTAACCAGGTGATCCCAAGGCAGTGCCTGTGCAGAGGCAGTCAGTCAGGAGCACAGGCACTGTCAGGCTCAGTCCAGGCTGGCAGGTGGCAGGCAGTGGGTCTGCTGTTTCCACCAGCTTCTCAAGGGCCTGCGCACATGTGGTTTACCATCACAGTTTTTTGTGATATCTGAACTTTGATCCTCTTTCCCCCAAAACAGGATTATTGAGCAGGTCTGTGAGACTGCCTTGAAGTCTCTCCAAACAACTGTGCCATCCCTACACAGAAATTATATTTCTCAAAACAGACAGAAGATAAACAGCAGTATATAAAACAAATGGGGTTCCCCACATCTCTATTCTCCAGGCCTTGTTATTCCCAGCTACAAAGTCACTTGAGCTAATCTACCATCCTTCTCACCATTCTTCCATTTTTGACCCTTTTCTCCTAACAGGAGGGATTTTATAGAGTAGCCTTACATTTTGATTGATTTCTTTTTAAAAATACCAAAACTGCAATTGCTTCACAGCATAAATAAAAATCCAGGGCCTCAGAAAGTACTGTGCTGGATCAGGTCAGTGTTTCAGCTCTGACCAAGAAGTGCTTTAGGTATCTCAAAGGGACACATTGATATCATTATCTTTGGAACAGTCTGCTATAAATCCTACTATTCAGCAATCTGACTTATGCCCCCAAAACGTGAAGGTTCTTACATTTTTAATAGTAACCAATCTGCAATGGTGGATGATCATACTATTCATATTGATAAGGACAGTAGAACAGAACAACATTTTGCTCACTTGATACGGATGGTAGAACAAAACAACATTTTACTCTTATCAAATAAAGAGAACAGTGTAGCCTTGGAGAAGCAGACAAAACAGAAATCATGCAAAACGTCAGCAGGATGCCAGCTCAGCTCTGCAAGGCTGACAAAGTAGAAGTTGTGAAAACAACTATATTGCCCTTACTCAAAAGCAAGGGTCAAGGAACAGCCACATTGAAAGGGCACTATTTGCTGGAGACCACTAAAGAACATCCCAAAGAACCATATAAGTACTTCCAACAAGGGGTGTGAATCTGTAAAGTAAAGGAATATATATACATCTAGTAAGCAGGGGTATTTAATGAATATGCTATCAGTGTGTATGATAAAAACTTTGTTTACCCAATGCTAGGGCACTCAATTAAAGAAGATTAAGAACTAAGAAGATTCCTGAGTTCTAATGCTCCAAACTACATTATAAAGTTTCTGTCTGGCTGATTTCAGTATCAATATAAATGCATAAAATCCACCGAATCTACAGCATTTTCTGGACAGTCTCTCCATTCAAATCAAGTGCACAAGACAAAGTAAATACATTACCTGGCAGAAGTACATTAATAACTTATTTTCTTTCAGCTGCATGTCTATTTTTTCTTTTTATAGAATCATAGACTGGTTTCGGTTGTGAGGAATACCCAAGATCATCCAGTTCCACCCTCAATACCTCCTGTGTTTTCTATCTGTCCTGAAATTAAGAACTATCCAAAGCTTATGATGATTTGTAAGGAACATCTTAGGATGTGTCCTATTCCTGCTACATCATGGTAGAGATGTCTGAAAATAATAAGAGTAGTTTCATGTAAGAGCACATTACCAATATTAACTAGAAGTTGCAGCTGTGGTGATGTTTCTACTGTGTTCTGTATGCAGCCAAGTAATGTCCAGCACACCATAGGTCAGTGACATTAAAACCTACATTTTGAGAGAGAACATTTTAATATCAGGTAACTTAGCTGACTCATTACTTTCAAACAGTATAGGAGTTATTGCATAAAGAGAAAATCTGTGTTCCTTCTGTTTCTTCTGTTTTGATCTGGTATGTAAGTGGCTTTTCTCCTTGTCCTCCCCATGCATTAGCTGGGGCAGAGCGCTTCATGGTCTTGGAGCACACACCTCTGTTTTCAGCACATAAAGTCTGCCAAGATTGCTAGAGGCAGCAAAAGAAAAAACTAGGACAGATTTCAGAATTGGCTTTCAGAGAACTACTGTCGTTCGCATTGGAAATCTATAAAAGGGGTAAAGGTGTTAATTCTCCTAAGGAAAAAAATATTAAAAAGGACCCAGTGAATCCCTCTAACCTGAAGAAAAGGCATCAGACTGGAAGATGGAACAAACCCTAGAAAGGCACAGATTGCAATTTTACAAGCAAGCACAAAGAAAACCTCACGCTCTTAAAACTTGCCTGGTTAACATCAGTGAGATGATCTATTTTAGTTTTCAACTGACAGCTGTGTGGCTGGACATGAAAATAGTGTGAGGGGGAATAAAAATCACAGAAGGCTCATTTTCGCTGTCTGTGCTGTACTAACAGGAGCTGCCCTTGGGGTGGTGCTCTGGCTGTTCTGCTGTGCTCCGGGAGGCTGTGCAGTCCTGCTGGGACAGCAAAGGGCTCCCTTCCACACTTGCCATCAAACAAATCTTCATCCTTTTTAGTTTTCTTCTCAGAAACCTAGCGTGGTCTCTGGTATAGTAATTTACGAATCTTTTTCTATAGGTGCCTCTTTTGTTAGCAGCTTTTTACCATGATCAGTGTTATTTGATGTGTTTTTATTGCTGCAGGACTGACTTCTCCACTCCCTCTTTCTTCATTGCTGACAAGTAGGGAAATAAAAGAGTCTGGAGAACGTGAAACTAAAGAAATACTTCTGTGCAGTGTGGTGCTATGCATGATCCTTCTTTTTGTTCCTGGTTGTGTCATGGAAAGTTGCCCTTCTGTTTGCTGGATGGAGAGGGAGCGAGAACTGGGAAGGATGAGGTTAGCCAACTATCTTTCGTTTCAATACATTCCATCTCCTAATTATTGGTAACATTTGCTGGGGGAAAAAATCTTTAGAGAACAGACTTTTCAAGTTTTTCCACTTTTTATCATCTCACCTTTTTAGCATAGAAATTCTCTTGACTTTGGAGGTAATATGTGCCAGGTTCCTAATACTTCCCCATACTTCTGTTACATTGCAAAAGCAGGAAACGTTGTATGGGTACAAAGGGTGCAAGAACACAAACACGGTTCTCTAAGCACTCTCAGGCTTGTGAGAACAATAGCATTTCTCTAGACTAACCGATCATGCTGTGTGTACACAATGCTTTCTTTCTCTCCTAAGTACCTACAACAAGAAACGGAACAAACTGTTTGTCATCTGAGTATATTAGTGTTAGCATAGCCAATTTTTCTATGTCAGAGCAAAACTGTAGCTTATGCCACTAGAAACACCTTCCTGCCCACACATTAGAGAAAGAGCAACTCCTTGGCCCAGAATGAAGCCCCAGGTTACAGTTTTCCAGCATGGAGTGTTTTTGCAGTTCAGCTGGTGGCAGTTGTTGTTAAGCACTACCTGAACTACAGGACGTCTTAATTCTCTGTCAGGAGTGATCTTCATTCTACCTGAGTATGGAAACAACTTTAATGTGTTACCATTTTCTGTGTACTTTTCAAGGTTGCCAAATTGCCTAAACACACTGATCACTTTTATTTTGTCATACAAGACTCTTCCTTTCTTAATTATAACTTTTTCAATCCTTCCTTCCTTCCTTCCTTCCTTCCTTCCTTCCTTCCTTCCTTCCTTCCTTCCTTCCTTCCTTCCTTCCTTCCTTTCTTCCTTCCTTCCTTCCTTCCTTCCTTTCCTTGGTTTCAGAAAACCACGGCACAAGAAGCATAGTGCTGTATTCCTTGTCCTTTGGGCCTGCACAGACAACATCCTCTCAGTGTGGGTACATGGTGGCCTTGGTGACCTGGCCAGCCTCCAAGCCGAGAGAGACTCAGGAAAGCTTTTGTAATATAAACCACATTAGCTGGATGCATCAGAATTTCAGATTGATTTTACACAAGTTACTTTGAGATCTTGTGTGACCATCCTGGACTGCCTTTCACAGCTGCTTTTCTTTACTTTTCTGGTCTCCTAAAAATAGCCTGAGATTTTTTTTTTCTTTTTTGTTTTTCACAGAAAAGTTCATTTGCTCAAGGAAATCTATATCTCAATCTTGTGTCATGAAGAACTATGCTACTCATGCAAAGGACATACTTACTTTGGAAGATTGATTTAAATATGTCTACCAGTATTTTCTCCTACACCTCAAATTATAACTGGTCCTCCCCTGCATGGAAAGGTTTGGCCATCAGATCATGCCCTCAACCCTTTTTTAACCACAGGAGAATTTGTGATATACTCATACAAAAAAAAAAAAAAGAAAGAAAACTGTGAAGGACAGTAGGATGATCCACTTAGTTCTGTCCTTTCCAAACTAACATCTATGTAATGTTCCTGTCTTTCATTTTATCATTAAATGTATCACAAGTTCTCTCATCTGCAGTAAGTATATTGCATTCAGCAGATTTTACTATAGGCTGGAGTTATATCCATGACATAAGTATCTTATACCCTTCAAGCCAAGTCTCTATTTCATCACATATATGACAAAACCCCTCACATATATGACAAAACCCCTCACCAACTGCTGTGGCATTGAGCTCAGCAGTGAGATCCCTGAAAATGCAGTGGGAGTTGTTACCAGACAGGCTGAGCCATGCTGGGAGGTCCTGGAAGTATGAGGTGTAACAACCAAGACTTTCTATGTATTTATGGTTTTGTCTTGCAACCTATTATTAAAAAACATTCTTTCTTTTTTTCCTTATTTTTTTTTTCTCTTTTCTTTCCCTTTCCTCTACCCACCCCAAGACTTTTTGCTACTGACAGTGGTAATTTAGATCTTCTGCAAGTTTGAAAATAAAGGCTTTTTCAATAGACTGCTAGTTAAATAAAGATATTACTCTGACTTCCAAATATTTGAATGCATTGGGAAGAACACAGATTCAAAACAATTTTCTGTGAAGGAAGAAATTATGAAATTAAAACTTTACTTGAATTATAAACATGAGTCTATTTTTTAACTGTATGAAAGAGCTGATGTGGATATGACATTTAAGGACAGAGATAAAAGTAAGGGACAGCAGTAACATCCCATAAAAAAGCAGAGCAAAATATAAACTGAGAAAATTACCCAGTATTTCAGCAGGTACCCACAAACCACTAATCTCTTAAAGAAAATGCACCTGGTACATGTGACATAGAAGGAACATTAATTTAAAGTAATGCGGAAATTAAAAGGAATTCACCTTTTCAGGGAAACAGAAGAAATGTTTTTCAGATTGCTTAAATTAATAGCATAGATGAAGTTATATTTGTCGTTATTTGTTTTCAGTTGGTTTGTGGCTGGAAGAATGTTCCACTTAAGTCTAATTATATTTTTGCTTGGGTTCTGCTGCTCTTGAACAACTATCTCATTATATCAGTGTTAAAAGAAACACTAAAAAAAATGAAGGGGTGGCAGCTTATGTCATAGAATTAACTAATGACAATAAATTCACAAGTATGCAGCCACAGTCCTTTGAGGACAGGAGCACACACCTGTCAGACAACTGGGCTACAAGATCACAGAATCAAAGAATATGCCAAGTTAGAAAGGACACGGAAAGATCTTTCAGTCCAACTCTTAGCCCTGCACAGGACATCATATGAGTCACACCATGTGCCTGAAAGCATTGTCCAAACACTTCTTGAGCTTGTCAAGGCTGTGACCAGCTCCCTGGGGAGCTGTTGCAGTGCCCAGCCACCCCCCAGGCGTGGATGGCCTGTCCTACAGCAAAGGAAGATACAAAAATGGGAAACTGCATAAGGGTCGGATGATCCATGAAGAAAAATAGGCTTAGTATGTGCTAAGCACTTTTACAGGAGGCGCATGCAAAGCCAGAAGTACTGCTGTCAGCGCTTTCTGAAGGAAAAAGCAGCATGTGGAGAAGCCCCCTGGCCCCATGCCCCATGAGAAGCAGGCTGGGACATTCCCTGCAGATCAGATACATCCTAAGCGCATCACTGGCAATCTAGTGTGGGAGCAAGAGCCCAGATGTAGCTGGATTCAGGGACTGCTTACTTGACAGAATCAGAGGAAATTCCCATGTGACATCAATGATCCTTACTGTAGAGAGCTACTGCTGGCACATTTTAACCGTGCTGTAGAAAATCAAAGACATATTTTGTTAGAAGACACCCCCAAGTGCCCGAGGATAGGCACTACACGGAGGTTTTGCTATAGGAGAAGCTGTGATGCAATATATCAATTACCCTGTACGAGTTTTTGTGCGTGCTATAATATAGGTGTTTTTTGCAGCACCAAAACAAACTAATGACATTCCACAATTTTAAAATATGGATTAATTTGAAAACCCTTCAAACCCCTATGGTTTTCTGAAATGCAATTGGGAAAACGGAAGAAGACAGAAATGAAGCTTGCAGGAATTAAGAGCTCAGAATGAATTCTAACATTTCAGGTGATTGTGTTTCAAAGTAACATATTCCTGATGATAGTAGTAGCACAGTGCTAGTGTCTATCTACACAGTTCAGTTGAAAAGTTGGCTTTCATCTGGGGGCCCCTACAGCACACTGTACTTTGTGCATCAGGCCTGCAGATGTACAGGACTGAAAAGATCAGCTACTACTTTATTTTATGCTTAGGAGAAAAATTATTGTGGACAAGATTTACAAAGAGCAAAGGCCTGCTCGGACCCCTTCAACCAGGGGCAAATCACCCTAAGGTCCCCTTTGCTCCTTCTGTACTTCTTCCATCTCCACATGCTCCTCTTTCTCCCACCTGCTGTCCTTTCAGCCCAGCTGGTCCCAGTGCCCCCACTCTCTGCCGACCCTACTGCCAGGGCGTGGACAGGAGCGTGAGGAGCCACGATCCCTGATGCACAAGCTGCCTCAGGAAACCTAGAGATTTCTGTCCTCGCCATGGCTCGCTGCTGGGAATTGCAGCTGTTTGGGAATCCTGCAGGACAGTCAGGGAGACTTTATATGGAAGTCAAGCTGCTGCTGGAGGTGTTGGTTCAACAAACTATGCAGCAAGTATTGCTTCAAGATTTGACATGGCTGGCAGAATTTGCTGAGGTACTGTGCCAGCAAGAGCAGGAGAGACAACCAAGAGAGAAGGAGGTTCAAGTCACTAAGAGTAAATAGGATCTTGTCAATAACGCTTTCAGTATGAGATACAATCATCCTCAATGTGCAGCAATCAATGTGCAGACCTGAAATAGTCTGATTTGCCTCAAAGGATCTTACTGGGTTGCACACCTATTGGAGAAGAATGGTTAAAAATACTGTAGACATTGCTGGAAAATATTGTAAAGTAAATATTGAGGAGGATAGGGCACTGAGTACATCAGTGTTTTCCATGTCATCTGTTACCAGGTCCCCTGAACCATTCAGCAGCAGCCCCATATTTTGTCCAGTCTTCTTTTGGCCCTTGATTAAGTACCTGACTATACCTGAGTACCACACAGACTCCCTGAGAATGGCTGCTCAAAGTACAGAATGGCTGCTCTCTGTTACAGAATGGAAACCCCCTGCAAAGTGCAGCAGGAAAGTATGCCATTCTGCTACAGTGAAATAAAACAAGTTCCAAGCAGGATACCTTACCCTCTCTTCCGGTTTTATACTGCTTCTGAGGTGGGCTGTTCTCAGTGGCTTAGATGCACTCAGCAGCAAAACGGTTAAAGATAACTGATTATTTTTGTTATGTTAATCATCTGTGTTCCTCATATATTGCACAGCCAACACCGTTCTGCCCTTTCCTGATAGTACCTGCACCCTTTTTGTGCAAAAACCCCTACACTGTGCCTGCAGTCACATGTATCTGATGAAAGATTTTCAACTCCCTTCTTCTAAGCTTCCTTACCTACAAATTAGGACATTCATCCTAAATGAAAGAATGAGAGAAGGATAATTCCCAAATACAGAGTAGCTGCCAAATCTTGCTGACTTCCCCAGTTTGCTGCTCCTCCTCCACCCTCCCTGCCTCACACCTCCTCACCCACATAGGCAAAATACCCTGGAGGATATTTTTAATGCATGTGCATATAGACTCTAGTTAACAGATGGATTTTTTTCTGTCATTGAGTGAAAGCACTGCAGATGAAGGAGTCTATATTCTTCCTCCCTCTTCCTAAGTGCAAAATCCAACCTAGGAATTGCCAGTGGAACTTCTTCTCTTGTACCTGTGTTGTGGACTGTTGTTTTTATTAAGATCCTGTACCCTCACTGCTGGTCTTAAAGCAGCCTCACAACGAATGCATCCAGCAGGTGCCCTTCAACTTCTTTTCAGAAATGGAAAATATTTGGAAGGGTTGATGTTGTCAGTGTTTTCTGCTGCCAAAAGAATCATGCCGTGTGCCACAGATTCCCTTGCGAGTCCTTGTTCCTGGTTAGGGACCTGTTCCAGTAGTGTCAGAACAGCAGAACACCATAATGCATTGGGGTCACTTTGGCTCACTGCTCTCCATTTTAATAATTTAACTGGGGCTAGGCAACTGACAGGGGTTGGTATTCTGCTCTGGACTCTCACCCCTTTAATTCTAGCATTGCATTTCATTCTGTGCTCCATTGTCAGGCTTTAAGAAATCAACAACATATCTTGTATTGGTGCTTTTATTTTTTGCCATGATTTTTCACGTTCTCTTTACATTTCAGCCTGGGTGCAAACAGTGATTGAGAAAGGGTCCAATGCATTTAGGTGCATGTAGGACCAGAATCTGCTGGGATGCCTGGACTGCTGCAGTGACCTCCAGGCACAGGGGCACTCAGAAGCTACTCATCAAGTAACTACTCAGAAAGGAGAGATTGACTCCACAGTCTGTCAGGAGCAGTTTTCTCATCCCATCTCTTTCCATTTGGAATAATTTGATCAATTAACCGAGGTTTGGGAAACAGACTTTGAAGCAAACAAGCAGACTTGCCATGTTTGCATGCTCACTCACAGACGTGGGCACTGCTCATGATATGGGTTTATAAAGTATCCTGATTTAAGCCCAGCTGGAGATTAAGCACCATGCAGCCACTTGCTCAGTGTCCCCTCTAACCCCCACCCCAGTGCAATGAGGAGGAGAATCGAAGTAAAACTTGTATATTGAGATAAGAAGGATTTAATAAGAAAAAATAAAGCAAAATGCAGTAATACTGGCAGATAATAATGATAAAAAAAAGGGAAAAAACAGGTGATGCACAAATCAATTACCCACAACCCACTGACTGGTGCTAGACCCTGCTCCTGAATCCCAATCAGCCCTCCCCCTTCTGGGTAACTCCCCCAGTTTACACACTGGGCCTGACATCCTGAGGTGCGGAATATCCCTTTGGGGACTTTGGGACACCTGTCCCAGCTGTGCTCCCTCCCAGTTTCTTTTGTGTATGTCCTCAGTGGCAGAGCATGAGACAAGGAAAAATAATTGAACCAGGATAAACACAGCTTAGCAAAACCCAAAACATCAGTGTGTTATCAACACCATCCTCATCCTGAAATCAAAACACAGCATTTTAGCAGCTGCTGAAGGGAAATTAACTCTACCCTGGCTGAGACCAGGACATAAGACAAGATTTACTTTTTCTGTATAAACAAATATCTGTAATAAGCATCATAAATGGGTTTTCATTTTATGAATTCTGAGTTTACACCAGTTGTCCTAAATTTGATAGACAATTTTTTCAGGTGAGTTTATTGTGGACAAATAATGTCAGATCAAGAACATCCTGGGACAAGTTTCTTCCAAGAGACTGGTTAACTGTTAGAGCCAAACACAAAATGAAAAAAATTGAAACAGCTTCAATTTTAGGAAATAGAAATTGATTGCAGGCTTGAGTTGCTGAAGTTAGCTACAAAGCATGTACTGGGAAAACTAGGGACTTTTTGTGTCCATCTAGATAAGCTTTTGCTACTCTGATGAAGTTAAAAAATTAGCCTGGCTTACTGTTTGTCTTGTAGAAGTGAGTAACAGGTCTGACATAATACAACTGCCTGGGAAATGAATTATTCCTCCCCTTGCTGGCTCCTCTGGCTGGAGTGATGAAAGATGATTCTGGTAAAGCCAGAAAACATGTATTTTTACTGAAGGAAACCTAAACCATGAGCACAATCTGTTTTCTCCCGAGAAACTATCAAATTATTCTAACTTTAATCTTTGAAAAGTTTCCAGATTTTATCTACTAACTGTTCAAATTATACTTCTAAGTCCCACTTACCAACGTTAAAAAAACTAAGAAAACAAACAATTTTATTTGAATTTCTGTGATCTATTACTATTTCATAGCTGATGTTTTTTCTCATTTAAATTCCAATCTCATTTCTTTTTCCTCTTTGTCTTTAATTGTTATAGAAGAGAGGAAAATAAATTCACAATAAACTGTTTTACATCCTTTAGTGTCCATGTTTTTACTAGATAAACACATCCTTTCACAACAATAGAAATCATTACATCTATGGGGTTCTGTATAACATAGGGAGTATTGTGATTTAGTTATAACACTTATATACTTTTCAATGTCAGTTGATACACAAATGGGGTATTCTGTTTCTTAGCTTCCTGCCTACATTTTGTTCATGTTGCAGACTTCAGGGTTGTTAGCATTACATGTATAGCTAAAATTATTTCATGTTTCCTTCTCTGATTTTGCTGGTTTTAGAAAGTAGGAAAAAAGAAATTCATCCAGTGTTGTGCAAGCAAAATAGTTAATGTTTCATAGGCCTCTACCAGTCTCCCTACTTCAGACACATTTGCAGCCAAGGGTCTTGCCAGTCAGCAGGATTTATTTACAAAGGAGTGGATTATTCATAAAAGGAGTAGATCATTTGTAAACGGATGTACTGCATAGACCCTACTTATCTGAAGGATTTAAATCTCTGTTATTACCTACCATATCCTGCTTATCTGACACAGTTTTGATAAAGAAGGAGTTGTATAATCTGCATGTCAGGTGTTATCAGCTCTGTGTCTTTCTCCTTTGGACAGAGTTCTTACCAGCAATGGTCACTGTGCCATTCTGCGTTCTCTCCTATAGCTGTAGTGAAAAAATGCTTTTGTTCTGATCTGATCTGAATTGTATTCCAGATTTTTCTGCAACAGAGACTAAAGAAACCTGCAAACAGGAAAACAGTACCTGCTCCTCTCAGCTCACAGGGTCACCAAAGCCACTATGACTTCAAATTCTACTGTTTGTGTATCCCCTTTTCTGAGCCGTTCTTCTGTCTTGCAGCCTAAAGTATTCCTTTAATTTTTGGTAAGAATTCCTTTGATTATTGGTAAGAATTCACTTGATGTGAATTTTTTTACATAGTTTACAGGGTACTTGGGGCAAGGGAAGAGTGATCACTGACATTACATACTTCTTTGACGTTTACTTCATTTGTTTGCATTTTTTGCTTTTCTTTGTGGTCTTGTTGCACATATAGCAACTTATAAATATACAATAAAATTACACAATGGCTTTTGATAACATTATGCATCCAAAAGTCTTTCTTTCTTGATAGCATGAGGCAATTTGTATTGAAAATATCACGGAAATTAAGATTCTGGGAACATACAAATAGAAAGAGGCCTGTAATAGTATATTCCTTGTAGCACACTGTACTTACTTGTAAATGGAACAGCCTTAACCTCTGAAAAGCAATCTGTTCCCACCCCATCCTGTCTGAGGAAGGATGATGCCTATGAGATATAAGATAATCTTGTCTTTAACTATATAGATCATGTTGCGCTGTTGGTCTCTAGGCAGAGTTTAGAAGCCTTCTGGGACATTCAGAATATCTCAAAACCTCTATGCAAACTGAATAAACAAATCACAATAATGTTTCAAAATTCAAAGCAAGGAACAGACATTTTTTATTTTGAAACAAAATTGATTCACCCATTTGCACACAAACTGTCATATCCGCCTGTTTGGAAGCTTCTAAATGTGTATTCCCTCTTAGTCTGGAGAGAATTACCTGAGGTAAGACAGAGGCAAAGAGACTCAGCCTTTGGTGGCCTCTTCACATGTCCAGAATTGTCACTGCCTGTGTGTCCTGAGAAGCTGCAAGTGGGTAAGAGCTTGATGAAGTTCTAGTGTGATGCCACCAGCAGCTGTCAGTCTCACAGCCATTTTGCTGGCCTTGCCTTGTAGCTTTTCAGGGAGGCATGAGTTCTTATCCAGAGAGTCCTCTTGCCAGAGATGCCTGGAAGTGTCTGCCCTGGCCATAGAGACCTGGTGGGGCTTTGGAACACAGGGATGAGGCCTCGGTGGTAGGTATGAAACACTGCTAAGAAGCATGAAACAAGAGATAGAGGGGTGGTGTTGGCAGTGGCACTACAGTAACCCCAGACACTTGTTCTTGGGCCACAGTGCTCCTGGAGAGAGCCCTGGGTGAGGATGGCCCATTGTGATGTTACCTGGTGCTAGATAGTGTTGTCTCCAAGGTAACTGATGTCACCAAGGGATGTACTGATGTTACCAGATGATAAATTGTCTACACCCAGTGAGCTAACACAATGCTTATTCTTCAAAATCCACTGGCCTGTAGAACTGCACAATATCCATTGTGTAAGAAGGAGAACTGGAAGTCCACCAGCCCCAGTGCTCTGCCAGTTTCACCTGGTGTCAGTCAGCACTGGGGTCACCCACCAGTAAGGATCACCAAAGAGACCCCTAAGACAGAAGAATGCATGCATAAAGGGGAGGGAAAATATGTTTGTGATTTTGGGAAAATTATTATCATATTTATGTTTATTCTGGAAAAATCCATATGAATATGTATGTAAAATACAGTATATAAACAGAGACTTTCCTGTGCTCAGCATGCATAGTGTTTGCAGAAGATATCCCCTTGCACATCCAGCCAAGTAAAGAACACCTGCTACTTAATGAATACTGGTGTTAAGGAGCTGGGGGTTTTTTACTGAACTTTTTACAACACTGAGATGCCCCTGAGTGACGGACTGTGATGTTGGCTACTGACTTTCCCCAGGTGATGGATTGTGACCTTACTGCTTTATCTGGGCACTGAGTCTCACTCAGTCAACTCATGCCTGGACTCCAGCTGAGTCAATTGTTGAGGGTTGGAGCATTGAGAGAGGCCTTTTGTGCCAGTGTTGTTTGAGGGGAGTTTTTTTATTGCTGGTCTTAGTGTCCAACCTCAGATCCATCAGAGGAACTTCCTCAGCCTTGACAGGTTCAGGCAGCTGAGGCACCCAGGAATACTCTCAGCAGCAGAGGTGAACTGGAAGGGGATATTATCTTGCAGAGATGGTAATTATTTCTTGAGGGACCTGGGCACTTATACCCTTCCCCAGAGCAGATGGTGATTGCTACACCTCTTCCCTTTCTAGTGTGACACCCACTGCTGCAGGACTCAACAGCTGCAGCATCTCATGGCTCCCACCATCCCAGTGCAGTACAGAGCATGACCGTGGAGCTGTGTAACTGCTGTCCCACAACCTGGACAGCTGGGACAATGCTGTCTATCCATGCATCCTGCAGCAGGCTGAGAGCAAGCCCAAGTGCCCCCTCTGCAAGACAGAGATCCTCTCCATTGTGTACTCAGCGCAGGTGGGCCATGACTTTGAGGAACTTGCTGTCACACCATGTGCAGTGTCATCAGCTGTTGGCCACCAGGCAGGAGGACCTCATGGCCATCCAGCTGCCCACAGACCTGCAGCAGCAGCAGAGCAGCCTGTGGAGTACCACCTGCCTCAGGTCTCCTACAGGTAGCTTCCACCTGAGCATTCCTTTTCTGTGACCACCCAGCTTCCCTTCAGTCCTTTCTGCTCTGGGTACATCAGAAACTGACACTGACCTTTGAGAGTCAACACTTGCAGGTAGTGGAGGACTTTGTAATGCTCAGCCTGTGCTGCTTTGGGCTGAGCATAGATTTCTTGATCCAGCATGAGGTTCAGCCTCAAAAACCACACGGCAAGGTTTGTAGGGAACCTCACCAATGTTGCTGTGCAGCAGTGCAGCAGGGAGACCCACCATCTGCTGCACCTGGCAGACAGCCATGCTGCTGAGGAGCAGGAGGGCGGCCCTCTGATGCCCCTCACCCTGGGGGAGACCAAGGGGGTCTCTCATGCCTGGCCCAGCCCCCTACAGCAGCCCTGCTGGAGCTGAAGAGGAGTGCTCCAGCACCTCAAACACTGCTCTTCATGGGGGTGCCAGCAGACCCCCAGTGCCCCTCTTCCCAACTACAGTGAGAAGCTGTTGCCGCATGAAGATCCAGGGCATGCCATGCCAAGTCGCTCCACTTCCAGCTGGGATAGAGACTATTCACCTGGCAGACCAGAAGCTCTCTAGGCTCTTTCCAGTCCTGCAAGAGGCCAACCCACCACAAGAATGTCCCAAACAATGATGAAAATGGAGCCGGGAGCTGGTCCAGCAACTGGAATGAATATTTGCCAGCCCACAAGTCAATCAGAAGGCTCTCAGTAGACTAACGAGGAAATTAAATGGATGAAAAATACAGAATCTTAGTATTAATGCTGCTGGCATTGCTATTCTCATCTGTGCTTTCTTCCCCTTTTCCTGGGGCATGGCCTCTGCTTCCTCATGTGTTCCTGGCCTCTATGGATGAGAAGGGTGAGAGAAGGGGTGAGGGGATGCAGCTCCTGGCCAGGAGGAGTGGCATGTTAATGCTGCTGGGTCCTTCTACATTTGCTAGGTACGACTTTGTTGTTCCCCCAAAGGCAAATGCTCCCCAGCTGCAGACCTGCATCTCTGCAATGGATCCCAGGCAAATACTCCCAGACAGAGGTCTTCAGGGCCAGACTGTGTTCCAGTGCTTATCACTCCAGGCCTGTCCTTATCCTCGCCACACCCTCTGCCATCCTGGGGTTCTGCTCTCTTACCAGCCTGCATTGCTTGGTGCAAGCTTGCTATAGCTGATGCCTTGTGAAGGCTGACCTAGAACAAGACTAGACAGAGGTAAAGAATAAAGTAGGTATTTATTAAGAGGCTTCAACAGATCCACCTTGCACAGCACAACCCAAAAGGGCCACAAAATGGATGACAGGTCTCAGGGTCTCACACATTTATAAGTTTTGGTCCATTAGCATATTGGAGCTAATTGTCCAATTACAGGTTTAGCCTATGAAGTCCCTTCCTTCTTGTTTTCTCTCTTTGGTCCACCATTGTTTATGCTCTTGGGCCTGAGATCTGGGCTGGCTGTCCTTGGTCCCCAGCTAGAGAAGCAATTGTTTTGGCTGCCTGCTCTGTGAAGAGAGCTTAGTATACCCTAATATGAAGGCTAGACTTACACACTAAAGCAGAATAGAATCTGAAAAATATAAAGGCTAAAACCTGAGGCATCATAGCAGCAAACAGATCCCTCCTACACAGAGTCATAACTTCTCTCTGCATCCTCCCCAGGTTTATACTCTGCCAGGCCAGGAGCCCAAAAAGTTCAGCGAGGGGGAAGCACAAAATCCTGCCTCTGAGAACAGGCTCCCCAGGCACCTGCACTCTCAGCTATCCAGCAGGACACCCAGCTTTGCAGACAAAGCCCTGGAGGTCGTGCCAGGCACCAAGCTGGTCATAAGCCAGCAGTGTGCCCTTGCCACTTATGGTGTTCTGGACTGCTTTAGGAGTTTTGCCAGCAGGAAGAAGAAGCTGATCCTTTACCTGGAGCACTGAGTTTGATTCTGAGCTCCCAGTACAAGGGAGCTGCATGTGCTGGACAGAGTCCAGCAAAGTGCCATGAAGATCATCAGGGGACTGAAGCATCTCTCCTTGGAGGATAGGCTGAGCAAGCTGGGATAGTTCAGCCTGGAGAATAGAAGGCCTGGAGAGGATCTGATCAATTTGCAAAAAGGCCTGGACCTAGAAGATCCTGAAAAGGATGCTGCAAAGAAGATAAAGCCAGGCTCTTTCCAGAAGTGTCTAGTGATGGGAGAAAGAATAATGAAGAGCAGATTGGACATGATTCTGGATAAGTGGCTCTAGATGTCTCTGCTGAACCGGAAAACAAGATGACATCCAGAGGTCCCTTCCAAGCTCAACCTTTGCATGATTCTGTGAAAGAATTTAAGTTATGTAAAGAATCTAGTCTAATAATTTCATTTGGGAGATATTAAATAGGAAAGTAAGGATGATTGTACAATTCTGCTTCACTTATGCTTGTTAGTCATCTGCAGGACACGTACTGGAATGTATGATACAAGCCCAGTTTCTGCTACTAGGCAAATGACTGAAATCTAGGACTGCTAGGAAAGACTCATAGCCATTTACAGAATAAATGCTTTATTTCTCTTCTGCTGATTATTTTTCAGCTGAAACTCTTCTGCCTTCTTGACCTTACTTTTTACTTCCCCGCGTTGCCCTTGTTTTCAATGATAAAAACAACCACTTTTAAAATAATTTATTCACAAGGGAACAAAAACAGTAGCAAAATCACAAAACACAACTGTTATTAGAAAGAAGCCAAATCTTCCCTCTGCTTGACCCTTCCTCCAAGATATTTTCTTCATGTTCTTCTTTTCTAACAGATGAGTCATGTTTTCAGGCTATCTGCTCCACAGTAATCTTCTTCCCTTTACAATGTCTTTCATCTTTTTCTCCAGTCAGGACGATAGTTTAACCTTCCCATAAAGTGACAGGGTACTCCATGGCTAGCTCAAAATTATGTCTTCCAAATGGAGTAAACAAAATAAAATATGTATGTAGTATGTGAATGAAACAAAGTCCATAACCTTAACTAATGCATTCTAATCTAATTAAATAATGTGAGCTAGTATGAATTTAAAAAAAAAAAGAGAGAGAGAGAGAGAGAAAAAAAAAAAGTAATGGCCTGTACATTTTCTAATAACTGAATGCCATAATTATGCCTCAGGAAATATTCATACGTATATAAAAGATATGTCTTATAAAAATTTTAAAATACAGGAATTAGGCAATCTACATGTATTCAACAACCCTTTAGAAAGCTTTTTATCTTGTACTTTTTAGTTTCAAAGATTAGGAGGTTGGTCCACATGATTTAAACTGTCAGTCAACAGTGTGTATGTATTCATTAATGTAACCTTATCTACTTCCTCAATCAATTATGCCACATAATATAGTGTCCTTTTTCAGCATTTACATTGTATAATAAGAATGTCCTCTGATATTTGTATGACTAAACTTAAAAAATGTGTTAATCATAAAAGGCTTTTGTTCCTGTTGCATAGACTACAGTATAATGTCAGATAAATATTACAGACATGTTTGCTGTGTACTGTACATATGGTATTTAGGAGCATGTGGAAACATCACTAAGTTGCTTTTATTACAATGAAACAGTAATTTCAACAGATTAGTCCTTTCCCTCGGTACAGTCCTATGTCTTGCTGCTTATCATCCTTTTAAGCGTATAAACCAGCAGTGCATAATTGACTTCTTCATCTTTTAACAATTAACTCTCAATACAGACAGCAAATACACTTTGTTCCAAAATCCAGTGTCCGATTCCCTTTCACTCACATGCTTCTAGACAGCTACAAAGTAAGGAGCTACAGAGCTGGGGACCTGTGATAGCCAGGGCAGAGAAAGGAGCCTGTACCTGTATGTCTAGGCAGGCAGTCACCAGTGACACATTCTAGGTGCAGAGCTTCAAGAGAACATCTGCTCTGACAAGATGAACGTTTTCAGACAACCCATGCAACCTTCCTACAAGTGATACAAGGGGCAAAAATTATCTAATTGCATACAGGACGTTAATCAGCATACACAGAAAAAAAAGGTTGGTAAGCAAATGCTTTCCATTTTCATTCAGATGGTGAAAAAGGAGCTGGGTATAAAATCAGCTGAATTATAATATTGGCATTTTTAATAGATGATTCCTTGTTTTATATAAAACAATGTCCACTGTATGCATCAGAAGTGAATTTAGAGACATATTTTTGTTTGCTTGCATTAAAATTTTCTGAAGCTCTGCTTCAATCAGAGAAACATCTCAGTCTATTCTTACTAATTATGTGGTGAGCTTCAAAACTCAGATTTTGCTGCCTATTGATTAGATTGCTTTTAGCAAAGGTAGCATGTTGTTTCACTGAAAAAGCTGATGGATTACTTGGAAGACAGAATTCTTACCATAATTCTTGGTAAATATTTGGGCTCCCTTTACTTAAAAACCTCCCCTGTTTGTCATTATTCATGTGGTTGCCAGAAAAGTATGAAAAATAGTCCATTGTATTTTGATGACCACTGACTACCTCCTTTTGAATTTTATTTCATTTTCTAAAGAGATAGTTAAAATAGTAGATACTTAAAAATATCAGTTCTCATTAAAAGGAAATGTTTTCGATCCTTGTGATTGCAGAGGAACAGCTGAAAAAAAAAGGACTGATAAAGCAGAGAGAGTAAGTAAACAAAACCCTGCTTTTCCCTGCTTTCTGACTCTATGGAACAAAAAAACCATGACAAACTAAACCTAGTGAGTTTAGTAACCAATTAAGTAATTAATTAAATTGAAATTTTGTGCTTGCAAATGTCAAAGCAGAGGTTATGTGACAATTGCTCAAAACACTAAGTCTTCTAAAATACTATTTCCCCCTTGCAAAGTTCATATGAAAGAAAATCTTGTAAGCACTTTTAAGGTCATCATTGTAACATTAACTATGAGGACAGTTACAGAAAGTCTTTCTTTTTCAGAAACAGGTATTTCAGAGACATCTCATATTCCTTAGAGAGCTAGGACATGAAGGCATAGAGGCCAACACATAGGGCTGTTTACATTCCCCTGGGACTGGAAAACATGTCTGGATAGCCTTGCTGGATCTTTAAATGACTGAATGATTTTTGTGCTATTGCTCTCTCCAGTACATTCCTTGCCTCCCAGAGTTACCCTTCTTGTGCAAGCAAAGCTGCAGACGGGTTGTAGCCTGTGTCTCAGGCAGCAACTCTGTTGTCCTGTTTTCCTTTTCTCTAACAGAATAATGCCAGATCAGAACCAGACAAAGAAAAAGGGAGTTCCAACTGAGAAGAGCTAGCAGTCATTTTCCATTGGATTAATATTTCTTTGGAGTAGAATGCTCTCAACAGATTAAGACTAAGGACTGGAAATAACCAGACTGCACATTAATTAAAATCAGGCTAAAGGAATTACTCACTTATTTTAAGATAATTGTTCAAATGCACTTTCCAAGACTGCAAGTAAATTTACCAAAGAAAACATGAGAAAATATCCTAGAGCATCCAAGGCTGGATGGAGCTCTGAACAGCCTGGTCCAGTGCGAGGTGGTCCATGGCAGGGAAGATGGAATTAGGCCATGTGTAAGGTCCTTTCCAACCCAAACCATTCTATGATATTCTTTGCGGACTTATTGGACTAAGTTTATTTCTGACCATGCTGAGATAAAAATCTTGATACACATGCAAAAAAATTCCACTTCATAGAAAATTGGTGAAAATAATGCAAACAAGAGATAACACAATCAGACTTCATACTTTGACAGACTTCTCTAAAAAACCCAAATGCAACCAAACAAACAAACCATGTCAGAACTTGAAAGTAACTTAGTAGCTGATATTGTGAGAAGGAAACAAAAGATTTGGTTAGACTGCAGATTAAGCATGCATTTAATACCTCCTTGGAAACAGCTGGTTTACAGCAAAATCAAGACCTACTTATCATAGCACATGATTTTTTTTTCCCAAAGTGTTTTGAATTTGTCAGAATTGAGAAAACATTTCATTGTTCTGAGCAGCCCCTTCATTTGGAATGTAATTTAACTTCCTGTGCATATACTTTTCTGGATGCTTTGGAGAAACCTTACAAGCAATAATCAAAACCAAGCTAGGTTGTATTGCCAGAATACTGCAGACAAAAGCAAGCATCAAGCTTTCCATTCCAGGCATACAGCAGGTGACAACAGTATGATTTCTGCACTGCAGCTGGCTGTAGGACTGTAGTCTCTCTGAGAGAGATGCATGCTCTTTTACAATAGTCACTCTTTCATAAAATTCACTCCTTCTCTCTATGCTCTATATTTTCCCTTTAATTCTCTTTGTTTTCTGCTCCATAAATAGTATTTTACTCAAACAATTCTAAAACAAAAATTTATGAGCCTTGCCAATCACATTCAAGTGAGAAAACTAATCCTGACACACCTTTGAGGACTAATTTTTTTCCCTGTTGCCTGCTTATTTTTCCCTCCATCTTTTGGTTTTTTTTATTTTGTTTTTTTACTTTGAATGCTTACTTATACACCATGGCTAATTTTGGCTATAGAAGTAATATAAAAATGCTAAAAGAAAGCTAGGGATGAAACCTAGTCTAACATCATCATCCCTTTTATTTATTTTCTCTTGAGGTTGTGTATTTATTGGTTCAGTTTATGAAGTCTGCCAGTTTGACTTTGCCTGGAGCTAAATTTAGTGGTTGATTAATTTCAGTGAATCTTGCATGCTGGCAAAGAAAGCTGAGTAAAGGTTTCCAAATCATAGGCAAGCCATGACACTCAGGAGGTCTTCTGTTTGTGCCCTTGGCCATTAAACAGTAGCATTCTGAGAAAGGCAGAAAGGCAATGAAGGAGCCATATGAGCTGAAACACAGGATCTTCTAATGGCATATCTATTGTAAGAATGAACTTGCAGCTACTTCAATTGTTTCTTCACATAGAAAGATAAGACATTTGGCCAGATAGGTAACACAGTGTAATCAAGAAGAACTGACAGATTTCAAGGTAACTATGAATGTCTCGTTACAAACTTCAGGACTTCAGGAATTGATGGGTTTAGAATTTTTGCTTAGAACATCAAAACATTGTGCCTCACATGCTTTAACTTCATTTATATGTTTATGTTCCATTAATGCCATGATGCTTTCATTTCTAAGTTGCTCTTTTACCAATACATTTCATATGCCTTATGGTTCATACAAGATCTTGCTTTCTGCAAGAATTCCCCTGAATTTTACAAGTATATTCATTGAATATTGTTTAAAATGTGAACAAGCTTGAGGAATATAACAAAAGTATAGCTTGTCAGTAAGATATTTTTAAACTACAGAGTGGAGGTCACCCCATGAAGAAAAGCATCTCAGTCTGCTGAAGTGTTCCTGAATCCCAGATTGTCACATAAGGATTTTCAAATATTTGTAGTAATCATGGCTGAAACTTTAAAAAGGAGTCTGGTCAACGCTACTGATATTATGTTCTAAGGATCTTGCATGATCTTCACAAGTTGTCCCCTCTGACTGTTTGAAAATATGACAATTAATTTTTGCCTGAAATACTTTACAGAAGTAAATAATTGTTATGCTATAAAGGTTGTTTTCCAAACCTCAGTTTGTGTTTGTGCATGATTTTGTTTGAGACTGCGGGATGCTATTGTAAATAATGTAAATAATATAAATATTGCAAAATTATTATTCACCATTTATTGCAAATGCCAGAAAATCCTGTGGTGAAAACTGGATACTTCAGAAGATGCAGAAGTTTCACAGTATGCTGCCTGCAATTTGTGTATGTTCAGTCTGTTGATCAGACTGTTCAAACTTTTGGTCTCAAATGGTCTCAAATTCTATCAGAGCAGAAAATACAACTTAGGCAGCAAAAAAATAACATTTGGTGCATCTTACAGGTGTATTGTATGAAACATACTTTCATATTATACATATGATAGTATATGCCTGGCCTCTTTGTTTTCACCTTTTTTTTAGGGCTTGTCACGGGACAGTAAAAAATCTAGACATAGTTTTGATTACGAGTTAAAAATCCTGCAAAATCCTTTATTTATTCTTAACTCCCTTTTTCTTGCTTGTACTCTTGTGGGTCTTTTTATTCTAGTAAATGCCAATAAGGTATTTTTGACTGTTCTCAAATTAACTGCTGGAATTTTAATTAGCTTGTTAACTTTCAGTCTATGTCTTAAAACTCAGTGTTAATTATTATAATGTATGTATTTTATATGTTTGAGGTCACTAAATACATTATTGCCCTGTTCCAAGCATGCTATGCACGTGGATTTCAACAGTTGCCGGAGGAATAGTGGTGCTGTGTGTCTCCCTGAAGATCTTTCTCCCCTATTTCTGGGCAGACCTGATCTATTTCTTGAGATGGAAGAGGTCAAAGGCAACAGTAAAAAAGTGGGCAAAAAATGGAATTCTCTCCATGATTGACCTTTTCAGGCAGACAGTGGAAACAAATCCCCACAAGCCATTCCTTATCTATGAAGGGACTGTGTACACCTATCAAGATGTGGACAGGAGGAGTAACAGGGTAGCACAGGCCTTCCTGCACCACGGGAATCTGAAAAAAGGTGACACTGTGGCCCTGCTGATGGGTAATGGACCTGACTTCATCCATGTCTGGTTCGGGCTGGCCAAGCTGGGCTTCATCGTGGCCTTTCTCAACATCAATATCCGCTCAAGATCTCTCCTGAACTGTATTAATACCTGCGCAGCAAAAGCACTGGTGATAGGAGAAGGTAAGTTCTGTATTGTGCTTCACTTACTGCTCACTTTCTACTGTTTCCTGCTCTTATCAAACATAAAAAATTAGAGCCCTTCAGAGCTGCAAGCTCTTTATATATACACACACTTAAAAGGAGGGAAGAAAAGGAGGGGAAAAAGTAAGGAAAGAGATAGTGTTGTCTAAAAAGAAGAGTAAAGAGATAATGTTTAAATTTCAAGGGTATAAGCACAAAATAAGCCCTATGCAATTAATTAGTAAAATAAAAAGCTTAAATGTGAAACTCTCCAAGTACTGGACAAGGTACCAGGAGCAATAATCATGCATCAGCATGAAAACAGCCTTGGGAGATACTTTAGCATAATTTCATTTCCATTTCCCTTTATTCGTTTATGTGGCTTATATAAAACTTCACTGACTAGAGGAAGACATAGATGCCTTTTGTAATTGTGAATTCCTTCAGCTCAAAATACCCACATAAAAATTTATGTTACTTTGTAACTACTTTAAGTAGTGATCACAAGCTAGCATTGCTTGGAGCAAACATTACAGCCCAATGAGCTGCAGTTTTTTCCCTGTTTATGGCATATTATGCAATACTAGGCAAGTTATTTAACTTTCTACTCTTGTTTTCCCATCTTTTATACAGGTTGGCAGTACTACCATAATTCCATATGAATCTGTGAGGGTTTGTTGTTTGGCATATGCGTCAAGCTTCAGAACAAATGCGATTAAATTAAATCCTATATACTAGCATCACCAACTAAGTTCATGGTGTTTTATCAATTACAATTAAAGCCACATGAGAAATATAGGGAAATTAAACATTATGATGATTTTTTTCACTGTCCAGTAGGCAGGTTAGCCCTCCTATGGCTGCGGTAGGTTTATACAGTAGTATGATATATAATTTCAGTGCTAGTAATCAGGTCTGCAGTTGTATTTATTTTAATAATTACCATGGGTTTGGTTTTGTTTGTTTGTTTGTTTGTTTTTTTGCTTTAACTTGGCAGACTGTTTGGGATCAATAGAGAAGGAATTTATTTTGAATCTTTCGGAAAATAATGTTGCTGTCTGGCTGATGAGCGCCAGTTCTCCTTTCCAGCATGTTCACACCCTACCAGACAAACTAGACAAGGTGCCTGATAATCCTGTTCCATCTCATCTTAGAGCTGTCACTGACACAAGAAACACAGCTCTGTATATCTTCACATCAGGGAGTACAGGTAAGGATATGTACTAACAAGGTACAGCTGCGCCTCTGAAAATTTAGGCAGTATAAATTAAGCAAAAAGACACAAAAAGACAGAACTTGAATTTCCAAGTCAAGACAGGGAGGATTAATTTATTTAGAAGCACAGTACACTTCAAACCGTTTTTGCCATAGCTTAACAAGAGCATAATTTCAGTTACTGAACTTCTACATGGATACTCCATGGCTGAAATTACTTTCTGGAATATAAAGCAAATAAAGTCAGTCTCTAAGAGTTGCATAGAAAAGGAAGAGCAGTGGAACCTTTGCTTTTGCTTCTGAAATAGGAGTTATTTTTAGAGTGATAGAATGGGGAAATCTGTCCACTAGTCAATCCAAACAACTTCCTAGAAGTTATTTCTATTGCAAGTAGAAGCTATTTCTATTGCAAGTAGAGTGACACAGTGGGTCTCCAGAAGTTCTCCCGTTCTCACTTTCTGGCAAGGAAAACCTGTATGCAGAGTTGGCCTGTGAAGGGCATGGACTTTGTCCCCAGATGAAACAGACGTGGCAGGGGGGTTGGTAGTACATTATCTTGCACTATCATTATCCCTTCCAACCCTAACCACTATGATTGAATAGTTTAACAGGGAGAAAGAGTGAAGGAGCTGAGAGACTAAGGAGAAACAAAACAGCAAAGCACAGGAGGAAGACTCAGAAGAAGAGGATTCTCCCTGTACATTCCCAACATAATTCTACTTAGAGCAAAATTATTAATGTGTGCAGTACATTTATAGTTATCTGCTCTTTCCCTTTGACAGGTTTCCCAAAAGCTGCTGTCATCACTCATCGCAGAACTCTGGTTGCCTCCTTAGCATTGACTCAGTGTGGTGCGGTTTCTCAGGATATTATGTATGTCACTCTTCCCTTGTACCACATCAGTGCTTCTCTTCTTGGCATCAGTGGATGCATTCAGTTAGGTAATATTTACCTTCTAGTGAAGTTTCATTAACTTGACGAGGCTATAACATGTTAGTGTTAGGTGAATAACTGCTTGGTAACTCAAATATTATGTTTACAAAAAAGACTTTTGTAATTTTATCATTTTTATCACCTGTGCCATTTGCAGACAAGTAGAACAACATCTAAGGTGTATGCATAGTTTTTGAAGCTTAGAACAGACTCTAATTGTTGTATAAATCCAGCATAAAATTACTTGAGGTCTGTGTCTTGTTAGCACCACTGCATACATTCTGTAGGTTTAACCTGAAATCATATTTCTACCCTATGCCCAAAGTCTGTAAAGGCATGCACACAGACATCTGAGGCTTGATTTTTAGTGTCAGAAACTATAAATGCATTGTGAAAGCCCAGCCTTCAGAATAAGATTGACTAAATATGTTGTGGAGCTTTTTCAGTCTCTTATTTGAGCAAGACCTACAGAGTTACATTCATCATATTAAGGTGGAAAACAGGAAGAAGGACAAAATCTCCTCTTCTAAATTTGATAATGGGAGTTATTTGTAGAGAGATGGCAAACAGATATTTCCCAGGTATGTCCTTTTCTGTTGTTAGTCTTGCCCAGATGCTGGGTTTTGGCATGCTAAGTATATAACTGGAGTGTTTTAAAAGACATTTCAGTGTTTTGTTTATTCAGAAACAAGGCAGGCAGGCATGCTGGCTTACAGTAACCGCTGGCAAGGCTGCTTCTGCCTAACAGAAACACAAAGGGGATGGGAAAATGAGTCTATGAAAAGGTTTGAGGCTATGAATTTTCGTGGAACAGAAAATGTAGGATCACATCTTTCTTCGGTGTTTAGATAGAGATCTGGGAGTCGGATTTGAATGACAAAGCTTTGAGGAGGGTGAGGCTGAAGAGCTCTGAAAGGTTTCAAGATCAGGGAAGAACTGGCAAGCTGGGAAAAGTGGACTAGAAGGGATTAAAAATTTGGAAGTCCCTGGGAAGCCTCACGCAGGACAAACATGACTTGGGCAAAAAGGAATTTTTGAAAGGATAGAAACAGGGAAATTTGTAAATTCTTGACTAACAACACATAGGAAGGGATGGGGTGGCAGATATGAGAGGTGTAGTATGAAGTGGCTTTTAGAATGCAAAGCTCTAAAAGAACATGAGGGTCACAGAAAAAAAAAATAGCGTTGATTCTCAGTTGTCAAGGAACAGAAAAAGGGGAATTAAACAGAAACAAAAAAGACTCAGCCCATTTCCTTTCCACCACTTGTCACACAAATAGAGAAGCTGTGAGCTATCATTTCCCCCATTCCAAGATCTTCTTTTTTCGGAGTTAAACTGGTTCATGATCTTGACAGAAAAAACATTGTTTAGGCTGTGACCTATTCCTAACAATGGGAGATCATTAAAAGCTTTGGTTCTGTTGCTTCTGTTACTCTAATTTTTTAGTTACTACTCGAAAAAGAAGCAAGGCTCAATTGCGCAAGTTTCATTAAACAGACAGATCCTATTGGAAATAGCTTACAATTTATTTCAATTTATTTAATGTGCTGAATTAATCATTAACTGAATTAAGAGAATGACAACGTGGGATATGGTTGTTTTTTTGGGTTTTTTTTTTTTTGTTTGTTTGTTTTTTTTTTTTTTTTTTGTTACAATAGTGGTAAAACATAAGGGGTTTATTTTAAAGTTTGTTTTGAAATTTCTTATCTGTTTTCATCACATAGGAGCGACCTGTGTTTTGAAGAAGAAATTTTCTGCGAGCCAGTTTTGGAATGACTGTAGGAAATACAATGTTACCATGTTTCTGTATATAGGAGAACTCTGCCGCTATCTCTGCAATCAGCCCTGTGTAAGTTCCAGTTGCAAATACAGCTTTAAGATATAGCAAATCTGAAAGTCAGACAGATTCACTCATTTCTGAATGGTTTAGTATTTTCAATGTTTGATAGCTTTTTACAGTGTGTACAGAATTTGGGTTTCGTGTTCCTTGCTATTACCAATAGCATCAAGTTTACACCAGGAAATGAAGTGGTGACAAAGGAACAAGCCTGGAAGGATAGGGTACACATACCTGACACTCACAGAAGTGCCTCTGCAAAGCCAGGCGTGTTGGCTTTTCATCTGAGTGACCAGCAAGTCACAAGTCAGTCAGGAAAAGGTATAAGCTGTAAAAGTTTAATCATACATGATCCCAAACAGGAGTCTGAACCAGACTGAAATATTAAACAATTTCAGTGCCCGGTTCCAAAGTAATTCTTTATCAAGAGAGGCCTATTATGTTCAGCATTTCATGGATGATAGTTAATTTTTAACTTTGAAATTGATGAATGAGTTTTTATTATTTTAAATCTTTTTCTTGGAGGTCTTCCAAAGGCACATTCTCTTCCATCCCTGTATATATGATGATGGATATATCTGTATGAAGCCAAAGTTCTAATACTAACAGTGTGGTGCAAAATCTTGATCCCCCTGAGATAACAGTCCTAAAGATAAGGACAAGTAAATCATAATCAGGTTTGGAACAAAGTAAAATGTCACCAAACAGTGACAAGTAAATCTGAAAATACTTACTAAGTTGGAACTCTCATTTCTCAATGACAGCTTGGTTAATTTTTTGGGAAAGCTTGGTTAATTTTTTTAATTTTATGCTTGGGAGTTAGGATATTACTGAAGGGAGGTGACAAGAAATATTGCTACTTACCTCAAAAAACCTCATGTACAAGCACAAAATTCAAATGATCTCCAATGGTATTGGTCAGAGATTGATGCAAGGACTAAGAACAAGGAAATATCTGAAAGAATTGTCCAGCTGGTTTGAACAGAATCTTATTATTAGGTGGTCTGGATGTAGGAGAGGGATCAAAGACAAAAAGTACTAAAGGGTAGAAGACAGGATAGCTGTTGGCCAGGACTCAAGCCTGTACAAACAAGCCTGAAACAACGCAAGCCTGGCCAACAGCTACTACTGTATCAGCAGTCCATGGATCAAGAAACCACAAAGGAATAATTAGCTAGGCCAAACCAGTTGTGTAAAGGTTTCTCCTGCAGGAAAAAGCAATGAGAAATATCTTTTCTTGACTCAATAACAAAAATTTATCAGAGAAGAAATAGATACTTAACTGGCAACTGGTAAGAGGGAAAAACAGAGACGGCCTGGATGAGTTGAGGAAGGTGAAGTTGCTAACAGAAGTGGATCAGGTGCATCAGGAGCTCTGTCAAGATCACGTACCTTACTAAACTATGACCACATATAACATATAGCCAGATGTTATATACATATATAACATATAACTTCTACTGTACCACCCAGGTTCATCTACACTGAGAGAAACCCAAGCAGGGTAATAGGTCTGGTGTGGTTCAGGACTAGGACTGAACATGAGGGACCTGTTTGAGTATGCTCTACATCATACACAGGCGTCTGTCCTTCCCTCCTTTCACTGAGCATGCCCAGGTCTCACAATCTGTGAAAGAAACATGGATTTGGAAACTAGGAGGCACTTGGGGATTTCTTCATGTGGACAGAAACTGTGACTAATTACATCTACTGCAAGATAACCAGCCTCATGTACCTATCAGAAGTAAATATTAAGCCCATAGAAGGTAACAAAATACTGAGAAAGCATGTCAAAGAATGTTTTTAAAGGGAACCATGTAACTTTTAAATAAAGACATTTAAAATTCAAGGTAGTTCAGGGAAATGCTGCAGATTGTTGAACCAGGCATGAACCAAGGTAAGAATAACAGTTTCTCCTATTACTTGTAATCTCTCAAACTCTTGAGTTTTACATCAAGTCTTACAGTATCACAAAATACCTTGGGGAAAAAATCAAAACCCGTCATTTCATCCTGAAGACAAAGTGCTGAAGAAGAGACAATATTATGTATGAAGGAAGTCTCCCAGTCAGCCTCCCAGCTGGTTTAAAATTGAGTTGGATTGCATACATGTGATCAAAACATTTATTCCTTCAGAGTTACCATTAAAATTGCAAAAGAAAACACATCTGATTAGGCAGAAGCAAGGGATATCAAACTCCAGTTTGACTCCTGTGTTTAACAGTGAGGTTTAGTCTGCATTACGGTTGATCCTGTCACAGCAAATAATTAATCTGCCATAAAATGAAGTTCTGGATCAAATGAAGTTGTCTGCTAATACATAGTTCACAAAACAATTTTATGTGAATGTTTTTGAAAGTCAAAAGTTTGAAACTCTACTAAAACATTTCAGTGTAATTACAAGGCAAAGTTCCATCTTTAAATCACCTTAATATTATTTAGAAATCAAACATAATTTTGCAGTTTTAAAGATTAGAATGACACTGCAACAAAACCAAAATGCATTTATTTGATTTGAAGAAACCATTCCTGTTGACCTGAAATAAGTTTATTTTCTGCTGACGTTTAGCCATAACAGTAACTTCATTACTCAATCCCAAATACACCTCCAAAAAAGTGGGGGCTTCTGAGAGTCTTGAACACAGCCCTATAGACAGGGGGCTGAACAGTCTGCTCCTATGGAGACAGCACTTGTGTAAGTAAACTTTTTAATAGTTTACCACAATAATTACATCACTAGCATGTAACAATAACACATTAGCAACTACATTTTGACTGCAGATTTTATTATAATCTTTTGATGAATCCGGATTTAAGATTAAAATTGAACCTAATAATATGAGGTATTTTAAGCAGCTTTGAGTTATTCTGCTGATTTTTCAGGTTCCATAAGGAACATGGCAGATGTGCAAAATTTTCTACCAAGTATCATTACAAAAAGAATCGACCTTTGTGTATCACAAGTGTTTTCTAAGGCACAATTTTGTTGATACAGGAAAACTTCTCTTTTTGGTGGGAAAGGAAGTTCTGTTCTATGGGAAATGGCACTTCCTCAAAACTTATTTATTTACAGTTAAAATCTTTCTAACTTTGTAATATACATCCTCATTATAGAGTTCATAAGTGAAAATTCAAATAATTACAGAAATAAAGTTTTCACCCTGCAAAAACCCTTCAACCTCAGACCAAGATTTCATATGCTTTTCTGTTTTATTTTAAAAAACAACAACAACAACAACAAAACCGTTCTGTGAAGCATTTTAGTCAAGGTGGCAGTTCACAAATGAAAATTGTTCTATTAGAAAGTATCAGGTCAATTTTAGGTATTTAGATCCACTTTTCCCAGCAACAGAGTGTTTATGTTTTCTGCTCACAGAAAGAAGAGGACAGAGTTCATGAAGTGCGCATTGCTCTTGGAAATGGCATTAGACCTTCTGTATGGAAAGAATTTCTGATGAGGTTTGGCCCAGTTAAAATATTTGAATTCTATGGGTCCACAGAAGGAAGTCTTGGTTTCCTGAACTACACTAATAAAATAGGAGCTGTGGGCCGTGCTGGCATCTTCTCAAAGGTAAGAGTAAGGGTTATGAAATCAACCAACCAATCAACCAATTAACTGTACAATAATTTTAAAAAATTAAAAGGCATGGGAAAGGCAGAAATTATAAAGAACAGGAAGGAAGAAAATGCTTCCTTCTTTCCAGATACAATAATAATCATTGGTTTATGAAAACAGAAGCCTTATTCTTGCCTGCTTCCTTGACTCTATTCTCTTTACACATATTTTGAAGCCACAGTAAATATACACAATGAGTACATAGAAGCTTGTGTACACAACTTTTCCCCCAGAATATATTAAAAAACCAGACTGACTGTGTAGAAATGACTACCCACAAGACTGGGCAATGACAATTTTTGTTAAAGTTTACTTATCGTTCTGAAAACCCACATATAATAAATGATGAGGCCAGAAACTAGTTTTGATTTGACTTTTGGTATGAATCAGGAGATAGATATTCCAAAGCAAACTTAAACAATTTTGTTCTTTTGCTGCATCTTATTTCTCTGAGATAAGATTAGCAAAACAAAAAAATTCAAAAGTCTCAGCAAATGGAGTAGAAAAATATTAATCTCAAAGTATCTAAGCTATACATTTACATATACAACCGCTGTTGAAACTCTCCATATTTCTACCATTAAAATGCCCTGGCAGTCTCAAATGCTTTTCCAATTTGTACAGTTTCTGTGAATCACAGACATTATACTACAATGAAATACTACTTAAACAATACTAAAGATTCACATCAGTTAAGATCAAGACCAGATTAATGACTTCCAAATGATTTCTGCTTTATATCTGAGATGCCAAAAGCGCCTTGGCATGACAATGATAACAACTCTGCAAGACTTTCAATCTTCTAGCAATCTTAACCACATGGATGGAGGATTGCGGCAGGAAAGACTAATTAAGTCATTAAACTGAAAGTTTCCACTTGCATCTGTCTGGTGTAAATTTTGAGATGTCTGTAAATTTATTTTGTTGGTGGTTTGTTTTTGGTTTTTTTTTTTTTTTTTGTCAGAGAATCATCTTGATTTGCATTCCAACAATATTAGAAATGGATGACAGTTTTAAAGCAAAACTGACAAATTGATCAAATGCACATTTTCCTTCATACAAATGATTTGAATCTGATCCTACTCTTAGAAATGGGCTTCTTTTTATCAATAAAGGAGATGAACACTTACCTGTATATGTATACTTAGCGCTCCTTATCATGATATAAACACTTTCTGACCATTGCATCTTAGGATCCTGTCAGTTTATTTCAGGCTGTCTCAAGTCTCCAAAAGTCAATAGAGCCTATTCATTAATTCAAAGCAATTTTTATCAAAGCTAGAAAATTTGTAAGAAAGAGGTGATTTAAAGTATGCACATGAGGGGGTTTTTTGGTGGTTTTTTTTGGTTTTTTTTTTGTTGTTGTTTTTTTTTTTTTTTTTTTTAGTTTCTACATTCTTTTGAGTTGTTGAAATATGATGTCTGGAAACAAGAAGTTATAAAAGATGAAAATGGAAGGTGTAAGAAAGCACCCAGAGGTAAGGAAAAATACTAGTTATCCATTAACCTAAAGGTAACTCAATTTAGATGGTCATATTTCTGTGATCAACAGATTTTTGACATACACCTAAAACTTGAAAATAGAAAAAACAGGAAAATAGATCCAAACAGGGATCTGTGGTTAATATATGCAATCATATATCCAAATATTTATAAAGGAAAGAATATTTAGAAAAGAAAGTATTACAATCATAATTGTAAAGAAAAAAATACAATCATATAAGAACATTAGTAATATTTGGGACCCATAATATTTTTATTTTCACTTGAGAAGCACTTCTTCCTATTCCTAGAAAAATCAGATGTTTTAGTGCTTCTTTTTGAAAAAAAAATACAGCAATTCCTCAATATGTTGTGCCATCTGAGGCCAGATGTTTAAAGATGCTTTCTAAGTTTCAGATTTAAAATTCTGAGGAAGAACAGAAAATTTTCAAATGGGGATCATATTTTTGTATTTAATGACAAAACGAGATTTATCTATTTAGTACCTAGAGTTGCACAGTCTTTCCAAACTCCTACTTAAAATGGAATACTCCATTTTCAAAGCTTCAGCTCTAAAGAGTTGAAGCTCCCAGACAGAAAATAGCATAGCTTCTTAGTTGAGAAATCCTGAAAATTGAGTCTCACAAAAGACAGCACTGCATTTATCGAAGCCACATCTAATGTTCATGTACCTGTGTACACATGCATGAATTCATCTCTGACAAAGTTATCAACTCTGGGGAAAGGTCTTTAACATCACTAGTTTTAGTATGTAGATTTAATTATCATAGAGATAAAAATACTGTAGGTAGAAGAGAAGCTTGTACAGATGACCTAAATTATAATAGTTATGATAATGCCAAATCTCAATGACACACAGTAGTACTGGTCATCAAATCAGTAATTATTATTGCTTTTCATTGATAATATAATATAATAATATAATTAATATAATATAATGTTATGTTATAATTATTATATATGTTCTATTCTATTCTATTCTATTACATTACATTTTCTAGTAGTAGTACTGGAAAAAAAAAGTAGCAATCTTCTATTATTTCTGATAAAATATTATTTGCTGATAATGTCCAAATCAAGAAAAATATTTATTCTTTTTTCTTGAAAAGAGCTTGCTTCTCACTACAGTTACATTAGAAAATGCACAAAAAATTATTGGGTTCTCAGTGAAATTTATAAAATTCCCAGTTTCATGACACTACCGGCAAAATTTTGCAGGTTGTTACACGTATTTTTTAGATAACTCTGAAGCTGTCACTTGATGCAATGTGAGATAGTAATAACAGTAAATGTACAAACTGGACTAGAGGATCCTCCTGTAAAAATGACTTGGGGTTAGAGCAACTCCTTTTATAAATCCAACATTTTTGTTTGGTGTTCTTCTGTAATAAATTATGCATTGTATTTGCCAATTCCTCTTCTGAAAGGTAGTATGAGCTTTCATACTATTTTCTATATTGAGTGTTCAAAAAATGAAGAGGATTACATTTAAGATGCAGAAATACAGCTATGAAGAAAATTATTTGTTTGAAAACATCTCCTTACATCTGCTGAAGGAGCAAAATAAGTTTTTCGAAGATGGAAGTATCTTTTAACATCAGGAGCACATTGAGAAAAAAAGCCAGTACTTACCACTGATAAAGAATAATAAAAGAAACATGTTTAAAGGGTATTCTGAATCAAGTCCAGTGAAGTCAATGGAAGTTTTGTCCTTGTTATAAATAGGACTTAGACAGGCAGCAACAAGGAGTGATGCCCAGTAGGGATATGCTTCAGGCTCCAGAGATTCCTTGATGATCAGGGGCGCACACTGGGGCTTACAACTTGTTTTGTCACACCAGTGCACCAGTGCTCGGGCAGTAGCATCCCCATCCTCTGGAAAACCTCAAAGCCCTCAAAGATCTTAGGTACTATACATTTTGCCTCTACATGTATTGTTTGACAACCATCGCCCTTTTCAAATTACAGATAAATAAGCTTTTCAAAGGGTAAACACTTACCAGATAAGTGATGTACAACACACTCCAAAAATCTCTTCCCTATGGTGCAGATTTTTGGAAGAGAAGAAAGCAAAATTATGTTCCCTTTTCCACTCACTCATTTCTTCTGTTCAGGGAAGAACTAAGGTAACATAGCAATAAGACACACATGTCTTATTGCTATGCTACCTTAGTTCTTCCCCATGTGGCTTTCCAAAGGATTTTTAATATGATAATTTTTGCTCTTAATAGCCCACTCTATATATGTTTATTTGCATCCTCTTTTCATGGCCTGCAGGTAAACCTGGCCTTCTAGTTTTTCAAGTTACTGATGATGGCCCATTTTCTGGATATGTTGGAAATAAAGAAGCCTCAGAGAAGAAACTCCTGCGTAATGTGTTTGTGGAAGGAGATGTGTATCTTGACACAGGGGACCTCCTAGTGATGGATGAGGATGGGTTCTTCTACTTCACTGACCGGGTGGGAGACACCTTCAGGTACAGCACAAAGTTAAGAGTAAATCCAGGGAGCTTGGAAGAAATCACACATACGCAGGCCTGGATTACACAGGTCAGACTCAAACATGATGAATGTCAACTTTGTTTAAACAAAAACACTAAGGATAGGATTCAAGTCCACCAAAATTCACTCCAACATAATGGAATTTTTAAAATTTTTAAAATTTCGTGCTTCTTGTATCACTGGGATCTCAAATGAGATGGCACTAAACCAGAAAAAACTTTGTCTGTCCATCTACTTTCTTCAGTTAAGAATGTAGCCCATGTTAAAAGTCCTCTGTCACATACAGAATAAAACATGTGTTAGCTAACATCTATATTAATATAAGAAATATTTTTCAACAGGTGGAAAGGAGAAAATGTTGCCACTTTAGAAGTTGCAGAGATCATTGGCATGATGGATTTTGTCCAAGAAGTTAACGTTTATGGTGTCAGCGTAAAAAGTAAGATATTCCCTATAATTTAAGAACATATAAAAGGAAGATTGTAATTTCTTACTGTAACTTTTCTGTTCTTGTACAAGTACATGTAAGGATATAAGTGGTTTCAGCTTGGTAATTCAGGCTTTTCTACAGTGTTTTGAGATTTCAGTTTCAGCAAAATACTGCATTTAATAAATATGATGTGCTGAAATTTTGTAATGAATGGAAGAAAATTTGGATAAATTAAAAGTTGTAACACAGAAGTGAGAAATATTAAGTGAGAAATCCAAGTTATGAACTACACAAGACTTCTCTTAGGTTACAAGCTTTCATCTGAAAAAGAGTAAGATAGAGTATATTAAAAGATAATGTCCGAAAACAGTATCTTATGAGTACTGTCCAAGAACACATATATTTTTTCATAACTGGAATGTTCTCAACTATGTATGATGCTTCATAAAAATGTACAATATCATGCTGAAAAGCTGTAGGAAACCAAATGACAAAATTTAAAAATTTCTCAGAAGATGCAGCCATTGGAGGAACAGGTTGAGGAAGACAAAGTTTTTGTGGTGTTGAGTAACTGTTCATCATTTCCTTTGGAGGCAAATAAAGTCTAGTATTAAAAGAAACTAGTCACATGAAGAAGAAGCTGTCAACAGACAGCACTGAGAGATGGGAAACACAATGGGTTCAAAGAAAGAGGATAGATAAAAATAAAATTAAAAGGCCATCATCTGAATGGTTGATCAGCAGGTGGCAGTCATGCAGTGCATACAAATAAAACTGTAGGCTAATGTTCAAAGCATCTCTCATTATCATCTACAGCTGGAGCTGATGGGAGCTCCTCGAAAGGGTTATTGCTGCCTCAGGCAGTAAATAGCACATAGAAAAAGGCCTCAAGATTCACATCAATTTTCGGTTGTAGTGTCAATAACATCTAGATAGCATGGTCTTTCATATTTCTATATAGACTTGAGTCTCAAATATTGCCATAACAAACTTCACAGCATATCACCAGTTCAGTAACAGCAGATTCATTTTCGGGGAAAGGAATAGCCATATTTTTTTCTTTCCAGTGCCTTTAGGCAGACCTCAAGGCTGCTCTTTTTTCCTGAACAGATTAAATTGTGGCAGCTGATTTCTTGCAACTTAGATGTTTTCTCCACTTAAAATTTTTACTTGCATTTCAATAAATAGAATGCAGGAACTATGTCTGGTACATGTTTTTGAAAAGGGTTTTGTTTCAGTTTGTGTGTCAAACATAATTTGATGCCTGAATTTACTAGGAGTCACTTACCTTTTTTGTCACAAATTTGTCTGTGGGATAGAGTGCAAAGCACTCAGCCTTTACAGTGTACAATAGGTGTTTATACAGAACAAGTACAGCCTCATACATGTCTATATCCATCTATTGCATTAGTCTTTGTGTGAGTGCATTCAGGTTTGGTTTTTGTTTTTTTTTAAAATTATGCTCCCTCTGATTTAATTAGGCCATTATGTTACCATGTTCAAGTAGGAATAAACCTAGCATGCAGTTTCCAGCTACAGAGAATTCCCAATAAAAAGACATCAGTGACTTTTTTTAACTGAAAGTAACTTTTTAAAGTTTTCCAATACCATGTATAAATAAAATAAGTAAAGTAAATAAAATATTATATACCTTATAAATAAAATATCATGTACTTTATACTCAGTGATGTCCCATAAAACAGGATGGATATTTCACTATATCAATTTATTTGTTCTGAATATTACTAAATCTCCCCAGATGTTGTAAAGCATTTACATATACTCTTACTTGTCATACTATTTTTCAATTTTCTTAGATTATGAAGGAAGAACAGGGATGGCAGCTATTGTGCTTAAACGTTACTACAATTTTGATGGAGAAAGACTTTATAAGCATGTTGAGGACTTCCTTCCAAGTTATGCCCAACCACGCTTTGTAAGAATCATGGTAAGACCATCAGGTACCTCCCACTTGTATTTATCTTCTGTCTGACTTGAAAATTGGTCTCTTCAACCATGTAATGCAGAATGCATTTTACAAACTGTTTCAATAATTGAAAACAAAAGGAAATAGTAGCCTAAATTACTGTTCCTATGATTGTTACTATGATGAATTTTAGCAAATATATGATGAATTAAGCTTCTATTTTGTTTTATGGATCCATCCATACCTAAGAATCCTAGATGGGATTAATAACTTGGCTGTTGGATTTTGCTTCAAAGTTCTTTAACCAGTGTTTTCTTCTAGTCAATAGAAGACTAAGCAAACACATGCATAGCCTTACTCATAAGAGTGTCTTCTTATAACAGGGTGACATGATCCATTTCAAACCTCTCCTGATGTGGCTGTTTTTGAAGTGATTATTATCCACTGTTACTGACAAGGCACTAAAGAAATACTCAATTATTTACAACAGATAGTAAGAGAAAAGTTTTATGAAGATTTCTTAATGTGAGAATTAAAATGCTCTCACATGTTGTACGGTACAAAAGCAGAACTGGGATACAATTCTTTTTTAACATCCACTTTAAAAGTATCCCTTCACAAGGATTATACCCCTTGTGAACAGCCCACAGGCCGATCTGCAACCAGGCAGGAAAGCATGAACTGCAAATGGTAGGAGAAGGCTCCACATGACATCATCCGAAAGTTTGTAGCTCACAGTTTTCTACTGTTAGGGGATGCTGAGAGGGATTTGGCAGTTTTACCTTTCCTTATATACTGATAAGTTGTCGAAAAGGTACAAATTTAAGAATTTAGAGATTGAGAAAACCTTTTTTTTTTTCACTGACAGATTACTGTACTAAGCAAACGTACCTTCACATGCAGCAAGAATAGATTATACTACCAATGACACATAAGGACATAAGTGGTGTCTTCTGGGAAAAGCTTTTAGAACACATCTGTCTTTATAGTTCCACTAGACTGAGCACATTTATACAGAACTCTAAGATTTATATATGTGGAACCAATTAAACCTGTTTGCATTTATGTGTTCTCTGACAAAATCTTTTTTTAGGTAACTGAGGAGGAGCCAAAGTAAACGAGGTTACTAGCAGTACTAATTAACTAATATTTGCACGTGTGCAAATTTTTATTAAAGGAGATAAATTCAATTTTATTTTTTAAAAAAATCAAAATGAGAAAAAATTGTTGCTGCTTTATGAAATGTCTTAGGGGAGTATAACAGGATGCATTCCGAACTCACAATGTTCTGTTTGGAAGAAAATTAATTCCTTCTCTAGGTCCTGAGAAAGAGGTCACCCTAATCAAGAGTGACAAACAAATACTTGAAATCCTCATGCAATATTAGATTAAAAACAAAATCATTCTTGAAAAATTTTCAGCAGTCCGTATGTAAGTTTTTTCTAATATGACTTGCAATTATGATTGACTGGTTTTGTGCAAATCAGACAGACTGGTTTTCTGTTCTCAGTATCTCCTACTTGATTCTAAAAAAATAGCAGAGACACGGGGACAAGGATGCAAAAAAACAGGGAAATCTGGGGCTCTGTTATGTTTTCCACCTGAGTTTTTTAACTTCCTTCCAACAAGAACTAAAAAGTGGTTCTTTTCAGCATGGGAACAAAAACAAAACGTTCACTACATTGAAAACACCATATAAGTAATAACAATGCTTGAGAACAGTCTGTTCTAAACTTTTCTCTTAATGTAAACAATATTTGAAAGGCGATTTATTTATATACCACTTCTGCTTCAATACACCAACCATTTCTGCAGAACAACTTGTTCGTGAATTGGCATTTTAATAATTGCTGTATAGAAACTCCTTATACAGGCAAATAAGACAAGAAGACATTTAACATTGTTGAGTTTAATGTCTTAAATTAAGTTTAGCAGTAGGAAATCAGAAGAGAGCCAATACCACAAAATCAGTCAGCTATTTGCAGGGCATCACCGAGTGTTCTGTACTCTGCTGATTTTGTGGTGGACTGCCCTAAGGAATGTTAAAAGAAAATGCATATGTTGAAACAGAAACTTGCCATCTTGTGTGTTGCTTTAGTAGGAAAATGAATAAGAAATAAAATATTCATTTCGATTTAGATTTCACTGTGCTTGTGAATCTGAGAATTGTTTAACTGAAGAAATTGTATAGTGAATTGTATGGTCTCTTTTATTCAGTAAGTACATCATAATTTCACTTATATAGACTGAAATGGAATATTGCACCTTACTTGAATTATTTCTTTTGTAGGATGTTATGCAAATTACTGCAACTTTCAAGCATCAGAAAATGCATCTGGCAAATGAAGGATTTAATCCAGAAATTATATCTGAACCTCTGTATTTCATGTATGAACCTGCACGTTCCTATATTCCTTTGACAAGAGAGATATACCAGAAGGTGGTTTCTGGTGAAATACGTTTATAAAGCATAGAAATAAAATTACTCTATAATACAGAAAATTTCAGATATACTCCTGAAACCATTTCAGCAGGAGCCATATGCAATATTTGTTTTAAAAATGCAAGAAATTCAAATTAATCTTATAGTATTCAAATCTGTCGCTTCCAAAGATACAGATACAATAGTTATGTGCATTGTGTAGCCTGCACTGCATCTGCTCATATTATTTCCTCACACATGGGCTCACATATACAAATTTTAATTTTACATTTCTCACTGATTCAAATTATTTTTGTCTAAGCCACCATTATCTTAACCTAGCTGAATACTTTACACACCTACATTTTATTCTGACTCTGCTTCTAAAATGAATAAATAATTAGATCAATAATGTCCAAGGCATAAATAAAGTGAGCCATCAGAGACATAAGCAAAATACTGCACAAGCACTGCATGTAGACCTCAGTTCAATGTTTGATAATTATGTAACAATGTAATATTTAATTGCAGTATTTTATGTGATGCTCAACTTCAGACTTCTATGGAAAATAAACATTCAGAGGTGAAATATACTTGTAGTATTTAGTGTACATTATTTTCCACTATTTACACCAGAACACAGATTATTTGCAAAAATTCATGCTTGATGGTACATTATGTCTTCTTTTACTTACCAGCTGTCATATTCCTGAAGCTGAGTTCTCATGAAAATGGGACAAAATTTACTACAGCTTTTACCGGAACTGAACACCTAGAAACTCTTAAAAGGATTTAGAAAGTTTCAAAGCCAGAATTAGATCAGAGAATATAATATTAGCATACCTGCTGGATGTGCTTTCCTTGAGTAGGCATATCTGATTTAATTTAAAAATCAAACAAGTCTGCACTTATGTAAGGTAAAACCTCCCTACTGTACGATTCCCTGGATTCATGTGAACTTTTGCCTGGATTAATAAAATATCTGTACTATAAAGCTAATGCTCATCCCAGTTAGAGCCTTACACACTTGCGTGATTTCCCCAAGCACAAGACTTATTTTTTCTTGGTTTTCAGTATGTGCTATTACTACCACTTCTAACTCTGCTACTTCTGCCATAATGCAGTGATGCAGGTAAGTGACCCAAACACCTTTGGTGCATTGTAGGGCACAGGACACACGCAGCCCCACACCACAAGAACTCATCACCTAAAGTAAGGAACAATTTAACTAACAGAGAAACTCTGTTGTGACCACAAAGGTCCAAACCCCTTGGTGAATACCATGTGTCTCTCAGGATCCTCTGCCATTCCAAGTCAGGAGAAGCGTGTGTGACAGAAGCAGGCGCAGCTTGAGGTCTGGAAGGCAGTAAATGTGCTCAGAACTGGACAGATGATACCAGATACACCTAGGACACACTAACATCTCCTATGAGACAGAGGAACTTGGAGTGAGAGAAGCAGAACTGCAAATAAAAACCTTTACTTTTAAGAATTGTCCATTTGTGGACTAGGAAGAGTACTGAACAACATACAGGTTTGAGGAAGGCCCAAGGAATTTCAATGGTTTGAATACATTATGGGACCCTATAGCATCCAAAAAGTCTCCTTTGACTGAGGCAGTAAACTTCTTATGTCTTGCCAAGTTTCTGGGAATCCTATTACCTAGAAAGGAAGGGATTGGTTATTCATGACTGTTGTATGTAGTGGTTTCTCCAACTACTTCTACTGTGGTCTTCTAACACATGAAACAATAGTGCTCACCTAGAACTCTTCTTATAAGCTGACATGTTATTTCCAAAATGTCAATAATTTTCAAAACATGACATAATATTGAGACAGCTCTGAATTGGCCACTATAAACAAAATACTTGTATTTTTCCTACTATCTAAAGGTTTATATAACTATGAATACATATAACACTTGAACATGTAGAACATTGAACTTTATGAGGACTATCCCTATATAACTGCTGTTATCAATACACTTAATTAAGTTTACAACATTTACAAAGCTCCAAAAGCCTCAGAAAAAAGTGTCATTTTCTCCCATTATTTGTATTAAGGAGATGTACAATAAACTACTGTCTTACTGCCTGTTATTTCTTCTTTTCTCCTTCACCTTTTTACTCTCTACATTTAATTCCTTACCAACATTTATTCTTCAGGAAAGGTTAAAATAGAGCACAAGACAACAATCACATTTACCAGGATCTAAGTAGGAGAGGGTTGAGGAATGGGTCTCTTACACCACAAAATTACTGTGGTTTCAAGATCCAGAAGAAATTTCCATGCTTGTGCAGAGAAGGATGACTACCTATAACTCTTAAGCATCTAAATCCTTTTCTTCCTCACCTGTTGTTATAAGTTGTTTTTTGGGCTTTCGATGGTGTAGCTTCCTTTCTTCATTTCCACAGAGCAGAAAAAGAGGATATGACAAGAAAACTAAGAAAGTGATCAACTATTTTTGATACAGAATTTTAAAACCTAAAATTTTAGAGTATAACCCATTTATACCAGTCAATAAAGTTGTCTTCCACACAGAAGACACAATTGGAGAAATCAATGGGAGGGAAGAAAAAGAGCAGCAACATTAAATGAAATCTGGCTTTAATGCTGATCCTATACTTACAAGGCTCTCCAAGTTTACTCAGTCCTGTGAGTGGCTATTCCTCTCTGGAAGGGCAAACTTTTTTAATGTTAAAGTCCTAGATCAAATGTTCCACAAAGCAGAATGCAGATTATGCCTTCTAGTCTCCTATATTACTCTATTTTGAACCAAGACACAGAAGCTTTCATATCTGACAGCTACTAAAAAATGAATTGGGATAATATTCTCTACATAGTATAATAAGAAGCATAACGTTATATATTTACTATAAACTGTATAGTTTATAGTAATATATACTATAATATATGCTATAATATATAATATATACTATATATTATATATATAGTATATATAGTATACTATAACATATAATATATAGTATATATATACTGTATAATACTAAATTTAAATAAATAGCTAACACTTCAAAATTTACTATGTTTTTTTTAAAAACCACAAACTACCAATAATCTCTTACATCTACAATGCTTTATTTAGGACAAGTTCCTTCTTTTTTTTTGAAGTACTTCACTTCTCTGGTGCTTATGCTACTAAAAAAGCATTATAATTACCTAAGGTATAATAGTCAGGTTCAGAGTTAATGCAAATATACATATATATAATATTGTATTGTCTGGATATTAATGTCTCAAACCCCCTCAAAATGAGGTTTGGTTTTTTACATTAACAAAGCATTTCAGTATTTGGTGTATGTTTCTTTGCTACAACGAGATGTCATAGGGAAATTTTTTGGTTTTATCTAATCACATTTTTTAAAAAAACTTCACTCTGAATGTCACATGGGGAAAATTAAACTGTTTTACATTTTCTTATTGGGTCATTCCATACTCCAAGGAATCATATTGTTTTGAAGGGAAATCGAGTATAATAATTACAGCACAATAAATAATTCATGGCACTATGGTATGAGTTTATGAGTTCTACATATGTCAAGAATAAAAATTATTCCAGTTAATGGCATGTAACAAGAAGCCAAATAACAGATATATTTTTTTGTTATACTTTGGGGGTTTACTTATTTAAAAACAAATTTAAAAATACATTTAAAATATAAGAGGTTTTAGAGACCTTTTAGAGATAACCTTCAGTACCTCCTTATAAAGGTTTCTTCACAATATGAATTTGCCACTTGCAAGTATGTGTTATTAGCAGTTTCAATCTCACAACAGCACACAATCTTCCCCAGACTTCTTGTCTCATGCAGTGTGGCATGTGGCAACTTGAACTTGCTTAACAGCTCAGTAGCCTGTGTTGCACTTACTGCCCTATGCATGCAGTTAATTTTGTCTTCACTGAGGATAGTAATTACCTTACATTAATTGAAATAATTCATTTCTTTGTAAGCCTTTCAAATCCCATGCAACTTACTTAAAAAATATTAATAAATATGCATACATCTGCATTGGATAAAAGTACTGAAATTATAGAGAACAAAAGTACTGAGGGCAAATTTAACCTATCTCCTAACTATAAGGGCTAAACCAGCTACCTAAATTGAAGCATCTTAGTACCCTTGATGAAACATCCGCATGATGTTTTTGAGTCCCACTGCACACTTCAGTTTAATTCACTTCAGTATGAGCACTTCATAAAAAATCGAGATTGAAGGAAAGGCTTCGGTAAGAATGTCACAGGAGTGGGTACTTCTAAATGGTGGTTATGGGAGATAAGCGTAGAATCGCCCTTTAGCTTCCTGAAAATTTCAGCCTTGAGATATATTTTGAAAGATATCTATTTGCAAACAAAAAATAATTAAGTATGAACGCTGAATTTATTTTAAAACATAGTTTTTAGAGAGATTAATACTATTAAATACTGGAAATTATCAGTAAGGCAAAATGAACAAAGTAGTCCTCATACCTGGTTGAATAGCATCTCAGAAAGAAATAGCTTTATATCAGAAAGGACAAATCTAGATAATTACTGCTTTCTCACATTTAAAAATAAGTTATAAGACTTCTACTGGAAAGATTTTACACTGCCATAACATTACTTTTTAATTATTAATTTATAATTTGCTAAATTTTAAGGCATATTACACTTCAGGCAGCTAAATAACATCACAAAACAATCTTATTTCCTAACAAAATAATTCCGAATTTTGATACTTTGATATTTACTTACAGTAAGGTATTTGAAGCCATAAAATATGTCTCATCTCACTCTAAGTGAGATTAAAAGCTGGATACTTTTAAGAGTGCTTAGATGTATGTTATTGGACGTCACTAAAACTATTTGAATAAGCTTCAAAATATGTAAGTATTTTTATTTTTTCTACTACATGAAAAATAGACAGACAAAGAAACATCAGCTAAAATTCCCACTGAGAGCTTGAAAGTATGACAGGACATGTATGTACGTGCAGCTGACCATTCTAGAAGGACTTATTTCAGTTTTTTCTTGGTCCACCTAATTTCAAGTGTACTTTGTCCCATTAATATTTGTCACCAGTTGTGGAGATGTTCCTCGTGGAGCAGAAATATTTTTCTTCTTCTCTTGGATTTGAATGAATGCTATGTGTGAACCACCTGTTGAAGGTAAATGGGCCTCTCTCAAAGTTATTAAGTTTTATTTTCACTACAATGAAAGACAAAGCATACTACAAATTCTTGTGTTGGTGCATGGAAGTGCCCAGTGATTCAGCCTCCTTCCTATTCCAGTATGTATGTAGGTCAAACTCAACTGGATTTCTACAGTTTTTAACAAAAAAATCTTCTCATTTCAAACTTAATGAAAAAATGGAAGAATTGATTGTATGTGGTGTTGTTGGTTTTCTATTCTATAAACTCAAATCACAGAACAGTATCACATAACACCTTATAAACCTGGCAGCATTAACTAGAAGAAAAGTTTTAATCTTTTTGTTCCACTCTTCATTATCTTAATTGTATTATTTTTAATACAGTAGGTGGACAGAGTGAGTGAGTGAGTGAGTCAGTGAGTGAGTGAGTGAGTGAGAGTGTGAGTGAGTGTGAGAGTGAGTGAGCGTGTGAGTGAGTGAGTGAGTGAGTGAGTGAGTGAGTGAGTGTGTGAGTGAGAGTGAGTGAGTGTGAGTGAGTGAGTGAGTGTGTGAGTGAGTGAGTGAGAGAGTGAGAGAGTGAGTGAGTGAGTGAGTGTGAGAGTGAGTGGGTGAGTGTTTGGGCTGTAGTTTCTTATACTATTTCTGGCTAACAGTGAACTTTTAGAAAACCTTCCAGGCTGACTTCCATTTTCCTGACTTACAGTAAGGCAACCAAGATTATTTTAGCAGCACAACTGATGAACTATATTAATCCTTCTGGTTATCCCCTGCAATAGTCAGGAAGTATTTTCTGATCTTTGTTGTTGCTTCATGCACCTATTCATTCATGTTATGTATCTAATTCTGAATTCTATTACTGTTCTGTTCTGTGCAGAGTCTAAAAAAGAGATGTTCCTTGTTTGTAGGGGAACCAACATTCATTTTTAAAACAGACAGGTAAAACCCATAAAGCAGCAGTACACATTTGAAGCACTTTTATGAGTGAATGAATAACCTTGTGATCCTAGCAGAAAAGGTAAAAAAAATCTCATAGAATCTGGCTCTGCAGAAGATACCAAATGTGGCAGTCCTAGCTTCAATAAAGAATTGCTGTAGGCACATGAAAGCATAAATGTCTACCCAAAACACAACCACACTATTCTTTTTCTCCATGTGACTCTTCTGAGTTCTGTCTCAAATGTGCCTACAGGTGGAATACCCCCAGCTGTAATCTGGACAAATCTCTCCAGTCACTTGGAACCAACTTTCAGTTAGGAGGCTTCAAAGAAAACTGCTGCTTCAGAAAGAGGTGATGATTTCCTTTGCTATTAATCTATTTTTAGCTTGTGCTGATGGCAGATCAGCATCATTTTTTTCTAGTATGAAATTGGAGTCATCCTGTGAGACATATTCTTGCACAGAGAAAAAACCCAGAACAACAAAACAAACAATTCCACAACTTACAATACAAATATCGATGATCAGACTGTGATATATCCCAGCAGAGTCCAGAAAAAAAATCATAACTGAGAAAAAAGTACTGATTGAAGGAATGTTTCAACAGATAGAAAATTAGTACAGGAAGTATGGGCAGATTTGGGGACTGAAAACTTAATTTTTCCAGTTCAGAATTGCATTAAATTAGAATAGCGGTGTTTCCTTGTCACCCATTTTGTATGCTTTCATGGAGGTATCTGAAAAAAATAAAGAAGGTCTAAAAAAAGAATGTATTCATAGTGCCATCAGACCAAGCCACCTACATCTATACCTTATCAGTAATGAGATCTCTGTGACCATTTGGAAGGGCATTACTGTCTTCCCATTAACAAATTCTGTAGCAATTTTCAGGTTTTGTACCTAAGATTTCCAAGAACTATTAATAGTTTTAGTGCTGGAATAAACTGAATGGGTAGAGTACTACAGTAGCTTCTTCAAATAATTAAGCCTTAGCTCAAGAAATGGCACAACATGAGCAGTTTCTTGGTTTCCAAAAACAGAGGAGATGAGCTGAATGTATGACAAAGTAGTCATAAAGTAGATAAAATCACAAGAATCAATGTGACATTAAGGCAGAGCCTGGCCTGAACAGGACTTTTAAAGAGAAGGTGTTTAAGTTTAGGTGGAAAAAAAGGTATAGAAATGCCCAAAGAAACAAACACCAACCAACAAGAAAGTGCACATATTGATAAAACCAGCTCAGTAGGCCTGAAACAGTACATTTTTGTCTTCAAAAATCCATAAGGGCATAATAATCCAACGGAGTGGTTCATCTGGAGTAAATGTTCCATTTGTAGAATATGGTTAGTTTACAGTAGCCTCTGATCCACGATTCCATAAAAAATTCAGATTCAAACATCATAAACAGGGGACTTCTACATGTTTCACTTACAACCAGAGGAGCTACAGACTGAACTTTTCAAACAGAGACTTACAGGATCCTCACATAAAGCATGGTAGTAGACATTAGAACAGAAAAAAGTACAACAAAAGAGTTCAACAGCAAGACATGAATAAGCATTTGACTTTACATAAGACTTGGTTTTATGCAAGGACCAGGTGCAGGAGGTGCAGGAGAGATGAAGTCTCAAAATTGGCATTCTTCCCATTAAGGCAAGAAACTCTGTTATTAATTAATTAGTTCTCCTGCAGCATTTTTGCAACAACCTGTCATACTTTCCTGAGTAAAATTTTAACTGACAAGTTAAAGGTCTTTTTATGACTAAACCCAGTCATTTGCGGTTTTCATTTAGCAGTGGTTCAAAGGCCAAGGATAAACATTTTACCTTATCATGACTGATTTTCTTTGCAACTTTGTGAGGCTCTTTTGGGGGAACCTCTAGTTATACTACTACAAGTAATATCCTGCACAGGTTTCAGTAGGAAAATCTTCTTTATCACAACTGCTAATTCCACGAAGTTTTAGATATTTTTTTTAAAAAATTGTTTTTAAATACAAGAAAGGGTAATTCCACTCCTTTTGTTGGCAAGAGAAGCGTACAAATTGAGGCATTTAAAATTTTTTATCTGATTATAACGTTAAAGACTGTCACTTATGAAGCATATTAAGACCACCTGCTTGTGTACATTCCCCTCTGCAGGTGGCTGGCAACTATTACAGAAAACAACAAAAACGGCTAAAAGGAGCAAATATTTAAGGCAGGGGGCAGGGGGCCTGTACTTCACCTTAAAAATAAAAATCTTCATTTTTACTTGCAAGGCTTTAGGTGTTCTTAAAATTGTATTCTTCAGTGGGAGTTAATCTATTCTCAATATAACAAAATAAGAAGCCTATTTTATTGCTATTTATTTCTTTTATCTTACAACCATTACCTTATCAGGACCAAGGTTGATTTTAACTGTAATTCAGCTGTGCTTTTGGTTTAGTTCTTCACACTCATAACCAGGGTTAAATTTTTAAAATGACACAGAAATTAAATTAAATATAAGTCAGAATAAAGTAGATGAATGCAAAGAAGAAACATTAGTACTATATGTTACATAGATTTTAGAAATCTCTGGCAATAGAGTGGAGGATGTCCAACTGCAGCTAGACACCAGAAAGACAGGGGTCTTTACTTCAGCTAAGGTTTTGGAGTAAAGTGAAACACATTCCTTAAAACTATATGGCTGTCCAATATATTATCAACTACTCGACACTTTGTCAGAGCATGCCAAATGACCAGTGTCTAAAAGGGGAAAAAAACTTTAGGGTTTACACAGCAGTGAGGATAGAAGAATGGGAAATGTGAATACTGCTCAACTCAACAAAATTAAGATCAAACATATAGCTTTCTTATATATTCCTTATATATATTTGAGCATTATGTGTATAAGCAAGTTAAAAGAGTTTGTGGGCTAGCACAGCTAGGTACATGTAGAGGCTTGAGAGAGACTTGGACTACACTCTACCCCCAGGGACATTGAGGCAGACTGGGCTGCTGTACATTTTAATCTGCTCTGTAGAAAAATGGATCTTCAGCAAGAAAGAAGATAAAAAGCAAATATAGACAGTATGTCAGTGAGAGAAAGAAGTTATTTACACTCTTAGGACCTTGCCAGAGCAGGAAGCCTTGCAAGATATCCACATCCTTCCACTGAAAACAGCTAAGGAAAGCAGAACAAAATGATCATTCTCCCCAGGAAGGATGAAACTTACAGGAAAATGGAAAAGGCATTTTAAAAAGTCTTTGTGTCTCATTCTTCACTCTACTAGTGGAGTAGCTAGTGGTACTACTAATCCATACCAAAATATTTAACAAATACATAGATACAGCAAAGAGGCTAGCCAAAGCTTTCTTCAAGAAGTCATGGAGCACTTGGGTGGTCTCTGCAGCCCCATGCAGCTGGAGATGAGGCACACATCTCCACCTGCACTTGCTTAAGTTCAGATGGCAGAATGAGTTAGTGGGACAGACCACACTGAATAGTACTGGCTTTTTTTTATCCCCTAGGGTAGCCTGCAATAATTTTGCTAACACTCTGACTATAAAGATTCACTAATCTTGTATTTGCACCATTATCTCTGAAAAGGGAGACCTTGACATTAGTCAAGATACTGTGCTTCTGTAGTCATTATTTTTCCTTCCCACTACCTGACTGGCTGGTGTGCTCAGCTGAAAAGGATTTCAACTCTTCAGAAAGGAGAAATGTTAAAAAAAAGCATAATAGAGTGGTAATGAGGTGTTGGGCTCCTGTGTGCTCGATACTTGCTCGAACTGCAGTCCTTTCTAACAATCCTGATTTCTACCTGTCAGAAAAATTAGCCAGCAGCTCTTCAATCAGACATCCTCAACATCCAGGTAAATATGCTGCACCTGAACTCAATGACTCAGATGAGTGTTTCTAATCTCAGGGACCTGAATTACTGCTTTTCCTTCTTGTCTCACTACACCCTCCTGCTCGAGCTAGCATCTTCTGGCTCATCTTGCTCCACTACTTCTGCATTGAGGTGACTACAGAGAGGTGCAGTCTGGCTCCGGGTTGCTCTTGTTGCTCAATGAAACTGACTTCAAGTTCTGAGTGTCCCAATCTGCTCTTCTTTTGCCTCTGACATCACTGCGAAAGGCAGACACCGGATTTGCTTGCTCTTAAAGCTCCCCCCTGCACAACAATTAGCTGTGGCTGCCAGGAGAAACTGGAGCTGACAAGAGCAAATAAGAAAGCTGAGCAATCAGCTTAGAGGAGAGAATGGCTCTATGAATGTAATTTGTTAAGGCATTTAGTGTGAACAATTTTCACACTAAATGTCTGTGTCAATTTATTTCCTTAAATAAAGGTAAAAAGTCAATGAAGCACATCAACTAGAAGTATTAAATGTTTAGTATAGTTTATAGACCAAGAGAGTTATATATCTCCTGAACTCCTTTGCCATTGCTCACTCTTCCTTTCAGACCCTCAATTATGCAGCACAGGCTGCAATAGCTGACATTTTGCTGGTGTCAGCACCTCGGCCTGGGTTTCACATCCCACATTTCCCTGAAAGTCTGCTTCTTCTGTTATGTGCATTATATGAAGAACCCTGCCAGGACTCTGCAAATTCTTCAGGGCAGTTGATAGAATGATGACAACAGGCAAAAAGCAAAAAGGTGGAAGTTCATCAGAGTCCTTTCCGTTCATGAAGAGCTGTTTCGCAAATTTCAAAACACCAACAAAATCTGCTTTGTAGGTACACAGAATTTCAAGATGAGCCTCAGCATTCAATTTTTTTTTGATACTGACCTTCTCCTGCTAGAGATCTCACATATGATTCTTTGTGAAGACAATCAAAAATGCTCAGTGTGTATTTGAATGGAAGTTAGACTACTTCTTTTTTGTGTTGTGATATTGCCTTAACTTTTTTTCTAGAAAAGAGAGCATTTGGGTGCGTACCTTGTGCATACAGATAAAGTTTATTGAGTGAAATGCGCAACTCAGGCTGTTCTGCAGATTAATACAAAGTCCAAGAGACACAAGGATAAGAGGTGGCCATTTGGAGGCATTTTCTTCTGTGATTTGTACACTGAACTTTTAACTATTGAACACAATGTGAGCAATGTAGAATTTCTTGTAAGGATAGGTTGTCTTTTGATATTTCTCTTGTTTCCAGCTAACATGCCACTGTACAGTGAAGAAGGCTGCTACCCACCCTGCTGTGGTAACTTCAAACTGGCAGACAGCTCAGGTTGCTTTGACTGTAGCAAAATCCCAAGGTATGACCTTGCTGAAGAGCAGTACTGGCATTTAAGGGCTTTATGACTGACTACGCTGACATTTAAAAATGAAAAGCAGAAAAAAGCCAAAGCGTGACGCTGAGCTGAAGGCACACAACATAATGTCTCTGCACCATCACTAGAATAGGCCAGGCTTACTTGAAGCTGATTTGCAACATGTCACCTTTCCTCCTGCATTTTTTAAAACATCTGTGCTATCATAATACAGTTGACTAGAAAGTACCTATTTCAATGGATAACAATCCATATCATCATGCCAAAATTACATCACTGGCTTTGAAACAGCTACGGCATCTTGCACATAGATTTGTGGAGTGAAAAAAATGTGATTAAACCAAATGGATAAAAATGCAGGTGTTAAGGTGGTAGGTGCAAGTTCATGGGATGCTACAAATGGATACAAATGGGAAAACCAGGCTCAGGCCACACAACCCCTCTTCGGTTTTTTCTAAAGTTAAAAATGTTTCTGAGTTTTTTGTGTTTCTAGCCTAAGGTTAGAAGTGAGATGTATTGTGTCCCTGTTAGCTTCTCTGCTTCTGACTATTCTTAAACTAATAAAAAACCATATAACTGCCCTACCAACCTCCTTTTCTTCAGCCTTATACCATCACAGCTATGAGAATACAACTGCAATTTTGGAAGGCTAAGACAGTATCTCCAAAACATTAAAAATGGCACTCTAACCTACATTTCTACCAGGTCATTTAAAACAAAGACTCCTCCTACTTGACTTCACATAATTTCAATTTTTAAAATTGCTATTGTCAGATGATTGTGTAATATAATCCATTCTACCACCAGAGAAGAAAATCCAAACCACTTACTTTCTTGCCAGCTGATTTGGCTTTCTTTTTGCTTGGAACCATGGATCTGGGGTATAAAGCAAGGCAAAGCCACAGCTGTTAATGGAGGAGGGTATGAGAGGCTACAAATCAGTCTGAAGCCTTTCCTTCCCACAAAAGTAACTACTACAAGAACATGAAGTGATTGAGACTGGAGATGAAGATACAGCATATATGGGATAGGATGGCAACAGTTCAATATATATTTCAAAATGGACTTCTGGGGGACAAGGGAGATGTATGTGAATAGGAGGGAAATCAGTGTTTTAGAGAAATTTTTACTACTTTACGGATTTTCTATGCTGCCTTTCTTACAGAATTACTGCACTGTATTTAACACCTTCCTAGCATGCTGAGCTCAAGACTTCAGACAACAAAGATCATGAAAAGGGTATGGTTTCTGAAAGCAGTTTTTTTAAAGCTTTAACTGACTATTTTCCAGGCTTTCAGATGCACACTGCTTTAGGAGAATGTATTTCTGTCCACTCTTCAGAGAGCAAATCCTTTGCCAATATGCATGTGAATGCATTGTAACTACTACAACCATCCATTCAAAGCATGTCCTTGCACTTTTACCAAAAACCATGCCAATCACTACCAAAACACAAAGAGATAAACAAGAATTATCTAATGCCACTGGATGGGTGCCAGTAGTTTACTATGATGGAATTATAGTTGGAAAGCAATTCATAATACAGTAGCTCTTGTACCCAGACTTGCAGGTATCATCTGGTGCATCTGTGTTCCCCAAAGTTGATGGTTTTTGTCATAAAACTTGTAGTATGTTTCCCAATGGAACTGCATTTATGACATGACTTCTTCTGCCAAGCACCTTCACAGTATTCCTCATTTGTTTAAAAAATATCAGAAATATTCTATACATCATCAATACCTAATTAATCTAATTCCAGTGGTTTAAATAGTGTTTCATCACAGAGAGTTTGAATTTATTGTGAAGTGAAATACAGAAGTACACTGGCAAAAAGGACTACTTCTGCCTTCTTTATGATCTTCTTGGGCTACAGTGAACTGAAAAAAGGCATTTACAGCAGAGAGCATTTACAACAGAAATTTTCCACTTATCTTTTAAAGTGGTTCAGTACTTTCAAACTATGCCAAAGGGAATAAATAGCACTCAGTGGGTAATCTAACTTAAAGGGACACAACAAAGCAATTTTTTAAGCATTGCTGGATACATAATATTACAGAAGAGGATGCTCTTCATAGTTCCTTGCTATGAAGAACAAAGTCTTCACACAAAAGTGCATGGAAGTGCTGTTATTTGTTGTCAGTATGGTGAGATGGCTAAGAGAATAGACTGAGCCTTCAAATAGTTCCTTCACATTTTTGATAATAAACAGCTCTAGAGCTGGTAATCACTGAAGACTTATCTTTACAAATTAATTAATTTTGAGGACTAATTTTTAAGCCATAATTCTTGAGTGGATTTTTTTTTGTGTTAGATACTCCTAAAGGCCTCATGATCACCCTGTAACTTTGACATTGTTTTGTGGATTTAATCATCGCACCTTCAGTAACAAAGAGGAATACAAAATCATGTGAAGATTTAGAAGTTCAAATAAGGCAGTCACCCCCAAAATGATTCGCCTAAAACTGAAACAACTAACATTGCTAGGAGTGACAAAGGAAAGGAAATCCAAGACAAGAAGGATAACTTTGTCAATTACAGTTCCTTTAGTAACAGTACAGTGCAACAACATCAACCAAAATACAGCTACTTGTACATAATACAAAAATAAAGTTTATACTGTGCTAGGAATTATGTATTGAGCTTAAAGAGTGATGTATAACATTTTCTCTTAAATAATATGGTCAGGTACACTCAGCCAAATGGATGTACTAACACATCTGAAGACAAACACATACAGAGCAGTTTCTTAGTTCAGTGTGTCCATATATCATACCTCAGCTAGGATTTGAGAGCAAGCTAAGTCTTTCATGTTTTCCCTTTGCTACTGCTCTTTAGCCATAGCACAGCAGTTCTACAATCAAATGGTGAGTTGAATTTTGGATAGTGGCATTTATTAGCAGATACAGAAAAGTATTATTCAGAACCAGCCTAAGGCACCATAGTTTCCACAACAGACCCAAGACATTACTGGCAAAAATCAATGTTAAAGGCAGCTATGAGTGTTTAGCTACAGTACCATGATGAACAGCAACCTAATGTTAACAACATTCTCCGTTGACTAGTGTGGCTCTGTTTAGTCTCTAGAAGGAGTAGTAAAGTATATGATTTTAATGTTACTACAATCTGAAGAATGCAAAAACTCTTAGCAAAAAAAATTTCTCCTTTTATCTCTCCTTTTTAAAATTCCAATCATCAATCTTGCAAGAAATTCTTTTACAGACTTCTTAGAAATACAGTTTCCAACAAGTTACATAGTAAAAAGCCCACTAAATTATTTCCTTCTCTTTTAAAAGAAAGTATATTGTCCCACGTCCCTCTCTCCCAAATGCATTGTATCTGTCTCTGCTATCAACACCACTGGTGAACAATTCATTTAAGCAAAATCAAGTTTTCTCCTGAAGTCCTAAAAAGCAAACATGAACCCTTGATTTCCTCAAGACTTCTTCCCTAATAATAGCCCATGATACTGGCTAGAATTTAAAGCAATATGAAGTGAAACTATCATCTATCATCTTGACAGCACCTGCCACAAAGACCAAAACAGCTACCTTGCTAAAACTCTTTTAAATTCTAGAGCAAAAAGTAAGATTAGAATAGGAGTAAATTCATCAAATTTCACTACAGAAATTGTGCGTTCCATATTGAACATTGTAGTTCAGACAGAGAATCACAGCTGAGACATACTTAAATAAGTACTTTGAATTTCAGAATATGTCCCAGACACAACACAGGGTGATGTCAAAGTGTTATGGTTGTGACAGTCACTGTAGCTAACCTCCTTCTATTCACCAAGGGATAGAAAAATTTATCAGAGGAAAAGAATACTTTTTTCCAAGCATTTTTCAAATTACCATCAACTCTCACCATACTCCTTCCACTTATCTATCACAGAATAGTTAGGGTTGTAAGGGACCTTCAGAGATCATCTAGTCTAACCCTCACTTGTATCCCCACATTTAAGAGTAGGACTGTCTGCAACTACTTATAAAAAATAACTAATATTCTTTATAGTGTAGATACATTATGTAATAAATCCCCAAAGGTTTTCATTTGTGTATTTATCTACTTGGTTTGCCAAAACCTTGGCTCTTACCTGCACTTAGTGCAGAGTGTTGATGAGATTTTTCTGTGCCTTACAATAATGCGAACCTTGAAGTCAGACATTTTATTGCCTGTGCAGTGAATAACCTCAAGATTTTCCAATGAAAAATACCAGCAGCACATAAAATGCAAATTCGTGTCTCACTACCTATTTCCTTTAAGGTGCAATGAGCAGCAGTCTCGTAATATTGTTTCTGCATCTTTTACGCCTGAACCTTATTATCAGCTTTCACACTTTTACTCATTTTTTGAAGTTAAGTGAAACACCTCTTCAGAACTAAACTACACAATCATATGTTATATATGTTCAGTCAAGTGTGAAGAAACATAGTTCAGATTCTAGAAACACAATGAGCAACAGTGATTTCTCCCATTTCAAATAAACTTAAAATAAATAATTTCAATTAAAGTAACAGCTTCAACCATAACAGCTGTGTAGCATATAAAAAACCAAGAACTACAGGGAATTAATTTTGCTATTGTTATCTAATCACACGAATTTTCTGAGTCAATCAATACCAATATTTTCTAAGCTAAAACTCAGAATGACATAGAAAATGGGAGAAGAACATTATGTTAAGAACAAACATTCTTCATTAAATGAGCTAACCACACCTCACAGATACAATTAACTTTGGTCATCTTCTGAATGTGCTCAGATCTCCAAAGACCTGGTAACACTAGGTAATACATTGTAACCTGGTAACATTGTACATTGTTTATCTACAACCACATAGTACAGCCTTCTCGTTCTTTTGTACGACTGGGCTAATGATGACTTAACCAAAGAAAACTGAAGTCATCTTGTATGGTCGGTTCTGATCTCAGTCACCTAACATATAACACAAAAGTATCTATGAGAGCAGTGCAAATAAAAAAACTCCATGACAGAGGAGAAAATAACAACAAAAAAAAAATCAAAAAAGGCTGTATGGTTTTTCTCAGCAATTGTTTACTATTTTGCCTTCTGGCAGATGAAAAAAGTTATCTTCTTTGAGTTTAAGATGCTCTGGTAGATCTAGCTGTCTTTTTGCTTCTTCAATGTCTTCCTGAATTGCCGAAATGAGCGCATCTGAAAAAGGTAAGAATAGGGATATTTAAAAGTTGGTTTGTATTCTGAACACAATAACAAGTGAAAATAAGGCACCACAAAATATAAAAAAACAATCACAGAAGTAGAATGTAACTATGAGGTCCGAAAGGCAGAATTCTCTGCTTTTAAAATATTTTTTTAACATGCTGAAGTTGCATTTTTACCTGTTACCAGTACTATCCTCTTTGTTTGCCAAAAAACATATTAGCAGCTCTGTTTCAATACTAACAAAACTGCATTTTAAGACGAAATTAGTACATTTGATATTTATGACAAGCCCATGATTTTAATGTAGCTCCTCAGACAAGCAAAAGAAAAGTGCAGGTTTTTAGTGTGATACAGAAGAAGATGTGGGGTATGCTTTTTGTTTTTAAATTATGAAAACATTTTACTAACATTTTAAAGGTTAACCAATAATACATCTCAGGATGGAAGGAGGTACAGTGAAGACCCAGAACTTGCATGAGTAAGGCAAAAAAGAAACTAGTCTGAGGGAGACCTTCCATACTGACCTAAGGAATCAAAGTTTTTTTCCGGTCGAATGTATCCAGTTATGACTATACTAAGAATTTCTCCATAAAAGTCTTCTTTGAAGGTGTGGATAATGTGTGTTTCCTAAAGGAAGAGAAGTAAGTGGACAATTACTATGAACGTAAGACTTTATTTCTCTCTCTGTAAGCATGCAGGCCCGATATCCAACATTCAAATTCTCCTTAACAGATAAAAAAATAAAAGGGACATTTAGTATAGCATGTATAATCCAAAATTAAAAGGCCAGGTTTAGTTTGTATTTGGAAGTAGAACTGCATTCTGCATGGAATTAAAAAAATTACTTCCTTAAAGAGTAAAAAGTGTTCAAAGAGAAAAGGAATGGAAAAAAAACCCCAACAAAACAAAAATAACAAAAAGCCCCCAAAACCAACAAAAAGACCCAACAAACCAATGAAAACCAATTAAAAAAAAAACCAAAACCCACACCCCCAGACACCAGGAGTTCCTCAGAGTTAAGATTTCCAAGGCAGGAAATGTTAATGTTTCATCAACAAGTGGATATATTAAAATAACTATGAAGATTTTGATAGAAGTAGTTGCCTCAAGGAGAGCTTTTACAACTATCTCTTAAGTGAACTGAATGATAAAATTGGAGAGCAAGTCCAGACTAAGACACAGACTTGACACTCTAAACTTTTTTTATGTACATCTTGATCTCCAAAATAGATGAACCCATAGCATCTACCACCAGAGCTATCATTTGGGAAGCTTTTAACTACTTGCTCAGAAAAGTTATCTGCAAAAACATTTTAAAGTATAGACTGCCTAAGACGAACACCTAGAAGTAGAGATTCAGGTACAAATAAAATTGTTTTCAACAAATTAAGGAGAGCTTTGCAAGACTCAGGAAAAGCACCAGCACTTAACAGCAAAAGAAACCGACTGCTGTCACAACTCAGGATTTTAACTTCTTCATCCTTACATCCTTATATGCCTTCAAATATTTATTTGGTACATTAAGCCACAGCATCTTATGAATCCATTTCATCATTTAAGAGAAGAATTAATTAAAAATTCATTACACATTAAGCTGCCCCAACATCTGCTATCTGAAATGCAGATATGTTGCACAGAATAATAGATTATTACTATGTTCCAGCTTATGCTAGGGTCTCATAACTAGTAAATTCAATGCATTGACCAAGTTCATGCTTAATGTGCTACCAGCAAGTCAAGCAACCATCATGTCAAGTACTATTATATTTTAATTTTGGAAGTAGTTAAGAAATGGTGGAAGAGAAGAAAGAAAAACTTCATTCAACTTCCTCTGCATACTCTCTGGTTACAAAGAGTATATATTCTTTTCAGAATACAAATATTAACTAGATAACACATGCATTTCTAATGGCGCACAAATTCCTAGATACCATTCATCAATCAAATTCTGTGTACCTTGTTAACATTCATTCAGTATTTTATTACAATAAAAATCCCACAAAAAGTAAAATTCTTACCACTGATTTCTTAATATTCTTATAGAAGGGATTCCATCCTATGCTCAAAACCATTTTATGCACATCTCCATTTCCAACACAGGCCCATCCATAGTATATACCAGTAGGGATATCAGATGGAAAGCTTTCAACTACTTGCTCAGAAAAGTTAGCTGTAAAAATTTTATAAAGTGTGAGTGACTTTGTGTAAATCAAGTATATAACAGGATCTTCAAATACTTAAAAGCCAAACTCTGCCTACATACTATTTACAAACATAACACTGGTGATGATAAGCATAATGAGACATACCATCGGCAAAGTATAAATCACCTTCATAAAATTCAGTTACTGTGGCAACACCAGAGTTATTACATCTCTTACACACACACACACACACACACACACACACACAGTGTTGTATACTTCTCTTTCTCTTCTGCAGTAATAATTTAAAAATGTGTCATACATACAGCCAGAAAACATCTCTTGGACAATTACATCAGTTTTACCACGAGGAAAAATGAGAGGGGAAAAGTCAATTTCTTCTGCACTATAAAATAGCATCTCAGAACTATTTATTAGTAAAATATTTACTGATGAAATAAACTATGTAGAAGCAAACGTAATCATTGTTTAGTCATCTGTCATTTTTGCACAAGCTCCCCTTCAGAGGGATCTTTAAAAACTACATATTTACAATTAAATAAAATTTCCTTTTGACTGAATTGAATCTTCTCTCAAAATTACTATCCTACACCTATTTCCAAGTTGAATAGGTCCCTTCACTCAAGATACCAAACTGATTTGAAAGAAGAGATGGTTACCAAATTTTTATCAAAGCTCACAGATAGTTACAGCTTCCTTTTCCTGTTCCCTAATACCAACACATTGTTTATAAACAACCAAGAGAAAAACAAGAAACGTTCACAGAAACAGATGTCAGAAATCCAGCACTACAAGAGTGGTCTTGAAAAGTTTCATGTCTGTTAGATGTAGTGCAATATGACTACTGATTTCAGTCTGCTTAAGAACAACCAAAATTCTCTTGCAGTATTCATCTGCCTGCATTTAGACATCTGATGTCTAGAGATGTGCAATAGGAAAATATATTCTCTGCAGGCCAAGCCCCCCTGCTCTGTTTCAAACTCTGCTTTACTTCCCTTAAAATTTCTTCCTTGCAGCGATTCCCAATGCCTACTCCCTTTCCTATTCCTATCGGAGATTTATGCGAAGGGATATTTTCCCAGGCTGCCACACCACTGCATCGAGAATGTGACACTTATCTACGTCCTGTACATCGTGACGATCACTAGATGAGAAAAGGAACAAACATCAAGATTCAGGGAAACCTCTTCATAGACTGGGATGCAGGAAATAACACAAGAGAAAGCGCAAGACTCTAAGCAGTGCAGGAGAGCGGGGGGAAAAGGCGTCAGCAAAACGCTAGTAGGTAAGAAGGCAGGGCTGTTCTCGGAAATCTCAAGTCACGACACAAGCTGTGCAGGGCAGCCGGGCGGCCGCCGAGGTCAGGCGAGCTTCGCCACAGCGCTGCCGCGCCGCTGCCTGGCGGTGCCCCGGGGGGCGCGACACAGACCGGCTGCAGAACCCCCGGCCAGCATCTCGCCGGCGGGAGCCCTCCCGGGACCCGGCGGGGACCCTCAACCCCACGGCTGGGCCCAGCCCCGCGGACTTCCCGCCCGTGCTGTTCCGGGAAGATGTGCCCTCCGCGCCCGCTCACCGGTGGGGATGCCCAGCTCCTTGGAGCCCCTGCCGAAGCCCTTCACCACCTCCCCGCGGCAGAAGTACGGCAGGTGCCTCATGGCCCTGCGCTGAGGCGCCGGCGCCCCGAGCCCGCCGCGCCGCGGCGCCGCTCACCACTTCCGCACGGGGCGCTACCAACGACAGGGGAGGAGCCGCTCCTGCCCACCCTCCAGAGTAGACGTGCCCGCTCCGCATGCCCAGTGTGCCCTCCTTCGCCGGGGGACGGCCATCCCGGCCGCAGCGGGGCGGAGCTGCATGGCGGTGCGGTGCGGCCGCAGCGGGGCGGAGATCGCGGCCGCAGCGGGGCGGAGCTGCATGGCGGTGCGGGCTGCAGCGGGGCGGAGCTGCATGGCCGTGCGGGCCGCAGCGGGGCGGAGCTGCATGGCGGTGCCGGCCGCAGCGGGGCGGGCGGAGCGGGGTGGAGATCGCGGCCGCAGCGGGGCGGGCGGTGCTTGCGGAGGGCGGCGAGCGTTGCCGTGCGCAGCGCCGTGCTGTCACTCGTCAGGGCCACCTTCCTGCCCTTTGCTCCTGCACACTCGGCTCTGCGAGGGCAGCTAGGTCTGTCTGGCCCGTCCTGCAGTTTCTTCGATAGAAACTGCAGTGAGAGCTGCGACTGCCGTGCTCCAGCTGCCACATCCCGATCCTCTTATCTGAAAGGCTGCTCCTCGCACCCTGCGCCCACGCGTGTAGATAGGGATTGTTGCTCCCTTGGTAGCCCTGGATTTGCCTTTTCGCTCAGAAAAGGCAAAATGCTTCAGTGCACAGCAGACATTCAGGAAAGCCGTGAGAACAGGTCTTCTTGTGACATGCTCCAGCAAACTGCAGATCCTTGCTTAAAACAAAAACAAATAATCCAAACAACCAAACCCCAACAGCAAACTAAACCAAAACCAAACCAAATACCAAACCATTTTTACCCAACCTCTGCTTTTACCAAGGTGCTCACGTCTCCCTTTCTGCCATTTCCGCTGCTAGTGCAGGGGTCTCCTTTGGAAGAAAAGCACCCAGAGAGCAGTGCTCATTCTGTGTCCGCTGGAAGGAAAATGAAGGGTTACATGAGCATTTCCTTCACTTCCTGTCTCTTCATGTTGATAAAGCTTACTAATGTATTTAGATTATTAGCACTCTTTTTTCTATTGCCCTGCCTGATCCAACTTAAATAAATTTGAGATGGTATGAGTTCAAAATAGTATTACATGAAAGATATCCATAGTCTTAGTAAATTACAGAACAGCCAGCCCACCAGCAGACAGTCTCTTTGTATCAGTGACACACAGGCCATTTGAGTTCTGGGGTCTCATTCAGCACTGCTGTGCTGCACATAAGCATATTTGTGTTTAAGCACATAACTGTTATCCAGAAACACCATACAGGAAATCCCTGAGGTGAACCGGTGCTTTCTATTCCTCCCCCCCCACCCCCTTCTAGAACAGCTTTGAATTTCAACAGTTTGATAAGAGCCATAAAAATATTTCAGGACTTCTAATTTGGTTTGCTATTTTTTTAATGTGGAACACGATTCTTCAGAAAAGCAATGTGAACATCTGTGCCTTGTGCTTGTATTTAATTGTATTCCAAGTAAATAACTTTTTTAAATGGGCATTGTTTGAAGAAATGGACTTATATATCATATTAGAAAGCACTGACTGCTCATGGAAGCTGTGGACACAAGCAGTTTTATATAAGAAGGCAAAAAAAAATCCAAATGATTTTGCCTCAAACTTATCCTCTTCTTTTATTTATCTTAATTTCCTGTCATCCTTTTTATGATAACATTTAAATTCATTACTTCAGCTTGAGTAGCTTTGACTGTCTTAAAGAATGACCATATGCGTAGCTGGAACTTGCAACAGAGTGGTGATGGTAAATGTGTAAGAAAAAAAAAGTGGAAGGTATCCTAAGTATGCTGCTAGCAGATCAATTCTGTTCTGCTGTCTCTGAGTGGGTAGAGAATAATTTTACAAGGGGTGTTTAAAGGTTTTGTAATGGAAGTGTCTTGCACATGAAGACTAAATCTTGAAGTCATTGCCTAGTTGCTTAACTAATGACAGACCATTAACAGTTGACAGTCTGGCCTCACAGCCATTAGCACTGCTAGTTTATTTTAACTGAAAAGCAAGAAACGAAAACAAAACCCCTCTATTTTCTTGAAGGAGCTTCTTCACGATATTTGTATTCAAGGACATACACATTTGTGTTCTTCTCCCTCGTCCCCACGCCTTTTTTTCTTCTTATTTTTTAAAACAAATCCATCTTTTCAGAACAGATGTTGCTGTTCTTGTGATATCCACACGATGGCACGCAGTGACTTCTTTTTCAGCATCTGTTGGTTTGGACAAAAGGTTTACAATCTCAGTAATACCTTGAGAATTACTAAGTCAAGGAAGTATTTGTTTAATAACTGTGTGGTTAAGTATTTTCACAGAAGTCTTGCCTACGGCTTCTATCTCATTCTCTCAAACAGTTGTAACATTAATAATTTTTATCAGTAATCGTGATAGGCTGCCATGATCCAGCTAAAATATTAGCCATCGAGGGCAATTTTTGTGAGACTGATTACATATTATGTCCTCATTTTTCTTTTGTTATTAAGTATACTAGTTCATATTGGAGACGGGGGTGGATCTTAAGTAGCATTTAATTACTTCTACTGACATTTATAGTAGTTAACTCTACTAAAATTTAGTAGGGTTAGTAGACATGTTTCTTCCAAAAACATAATCAAATTTTAGTGATGAACATGTCTTCTAGTATTGTCAGTCAAAAGAGCAACTATTTAAGAGTTCCTACCTCCAGTGAGAAAACTCAAGTGCTATTTCAGACAGCTAGAGAAGAAATTCTGTTCCCTAGTTATGCTACTTTAACTATAGTTATTGTAAGTGAAAAGTATTTTTCTTTTTTTCTAGAGCCACAGACACCAGAATAAAGAAAAGAGAGCACGTGTTATGTCACCTGTGTAGGGCCCATGTCAGGTTACGTAACTGAGCACGAGGTTTGAAGACCCATCATACTAACCAACATTTAATGCAGAGTGGAACATACTTTGTTCATCTTGATTTGCAGTAAAACATAAGATTTTTATCACATCACAAGCCTGTGCCAGAGTCCCTGTCTCTTACTACTGTGCTGCAAAAGCCTGCATTCCTATGCAAGGCTTAAGGTGAGAGCAGGAATATCCTGTTTCCTTCATGTGGTGTGGAAAAATAGCAGAACCATATCTGCTGGATACTGAAATATTTTAGGGCTGTCCCAGCCAAACTGGAAATTCTGGTTACACCAGGCTCAGTGAAATATTCAGGAGCTGACTCAGAAAAGAGCGACATGTAGTAAAACTAGTAGCATTTTAGCCAGTTCCTTGGAAGTTTCCATTCCAGCATGACAAAACACTCATTGATTCAGGAGTTCAATTCAAGGACGCTCTGGCACTCCTTATTTTTAGTATGCTGAAACCAGGTGATGAAATCACAGATATGTACAAAACACTCTTGCTAGAATGTCTAACAAATACCTGCTTTGAAAGTACTTTTTCTGTATTTTAGTCGGGAATAGAAAACCACATAAGTTATTCTTTTACTTTTTTTTAAAAATCACCTTTATTTTTAGTAGTCTGAAGTTTTGTTCTAGTTGAATAGACCACTTTATTCTAGGAAAAATACCTGCACATCAGTATGATGGTACTGAGACTCTTAGATTACAGTGAAGCAACAGGTACTATGAATGTCTGTTTAATAAGGCATAGCTGATATTATCTGCTGAACATCTGATAATTATATAAAATTCTAAGAACTATCATTTGTATGTTAGTAAACTGTGTGAAAGACAAAACTGATGTATTTCAGATATTGCAGAAATATTACATAAAATGTAGAACTTGATGCTTTTTGAAAGTTTATGTCAATTCTCAAGAATTCCTCCAGCTTTTGAATCCCTATTTCTCTTTCTGATGTCTTTTCTTCACACCAAATCCTCAGTTAGCTCCTTGCAAAACACAAAGTGTTGTTTTCAGCTAGCTTCCCATTATCTCTGCACAGCATTGTATTGTGCCATGTGGACATGCTTCATGTTTAGTTCTCAAAAAATAAGCCTTTAAATGCATTTCAAGTCCTTCCCTCTTTGTCCATTTTCCTAAAATGGTTTAATAGGTGTCTCAGATTAAATATCTGTAATTAACTGATTAGGCTGGATTATATGATGGCCATCTTAATTGCAGGTGTATTGTCACACTTTTTTTTTTTTTTTTTGTAGTGACAGTTGGCCCAGATCAAAATGTTTGTGACCAGTCTGTCCCTTATTATAAAAGCAACCTTCAGTTACTTGTATGACAAATTATTCTGGAGAATCTTACCTATACAGACTTCGGCAGCACAAGAAAAGTTATTCAGGGCAAGGCAGCTCAGGCAGCTTACCACATTGAAGATAACAAAATGAGATTCTCGTATGTTTGACAGATTCTGGTCCAAAGTATCTTGCATTTCTCAACAACCAACACACATTGCTATTAGAAGTCTCACAATGGAATGTAGAAGAACAAGACTGGGAATCTAGGTGAGAGGTTAGAAGATGTTTACTGTATTGTCATGATGTTTGCAGATGAATAGATGTTAATCAACTCAGAGGTCAGTGTCAAGCTACTTCTACAGAAATGGTGTGCAAGAAATGTAGGAAATGGTATGCAAGAAATGTGTTACAGGAAGTAACTGAGACAGATGAGATCTTTTAAGAAAGTAATAAACAATGGGACAGGCAATGGATTTTTCAGCTCATTAAATTTAAGAAATAGCAACAATAAGAAATAGGAATAACTTAATTACAGATTTTGGTGAATCTGCATAATATCTGCTTCTTGTGAGTTGTAAAGCAAACAAAAATTAGATACCAAAATATCTTCTGACCTAGAACTTAATACGACTTGGCTCTTGTTCTCTGCTTTTCATGGGGAAGAATAGAAGACAAAGGTGCTAATGGTTTATAGAAAAAGGGAATCACTCAGAGGGAAAAGCCTGTTAGAAGGGCATAATCTCAAATGGGAATGAGTATGGAGATAAAAGGAGCAGATATTTGATGTTCATGAAGCTTCTTAAGTTTGGGAACACTTTACAAAAGAAAGTAAATCAACAAAAGAAAGGCTTTGTCAAAACTGTTTGTCTTTACTGCAGGAACTGATTTCACAACAACATAAAGATTGAACCAGTAACCACTGAATTAATTCATGGAAATGCCATGAAGAACATCTCTCAAAACCACAGGAGATGTACTGCCCCAGTGGTAGATTTTCCTTTTTTTATGTCCAGGAATACCCAGTGCTTAGGCACTGACCTCTATTCTCTTTACAGAAAAGATTTTGTTAGTTTTCAGCCTATGAAGGATAAAAGTTTTTCACAGATGCAGTAACATCAGAAAGAGCAGAAAATTAAAATTATTGTCGTAGTGACTGACATTGCAGAGGGGATGTAATGAAGGAAGTAGCTGCAATGTTTTTCCTTGCATGCTAATTAGAATTTTTAAGATCATTTACTTATTTCCTTCTCTGGGTTTGCTGTTCCAGCCTTTATCACAGAGTATGCAACAGGTGACCAAACAAGAAAGATTCTGATGAAAATTTCTCATTGCTAAAAGAAACCTGTAGTTTGTAATACTCCTGCTGCCACCAATACGTGATGCATGTTCAAGGTATACCTGCATTTGTGACAGCACTGCTATCTGTATAAGGCAGTGCTCTATTTAATAGCAATCTTCTTAATATTGCCTGTTGAAGAAATAGCCTTAATCATCACCCATGTCTGCCACTGCAAAGAAATCCTTCTCTCTTCAAATGTGCCATTTGAGTGCAAACTCGTTTTCTTAACACCGGAAGTATTTGCACAACAGGAATGGAAAAGTGTTAGCCGTAATTTCCTTGATTTTTGGACTCGATCCCATTTGCCATGCACAGATCCCAGTAGTCCTGCAAGCAGTCTTTGTGAGACACAACAGTGCTGAGGGCAGAAGAGTAAGGCTGCATCAGTCTCCCAAAAATTGCCTCAGTATGGGCAGAGTGCCGTCACTTGTCCTTGCTAGTAAGCCTAGCTGGGTGCTGCCCTACTCATTTTCCCAACCAAACCAAAGCTATGAACACAAAAGGCATGTACAAAGAAGAATCCCAGAAGTAATGCAAGGCTTGCTCTGAATAACACAGCTGGTATGATTGTTGCTTAAATCAATTATATTGTGGAAACATAATGCTGTGTGCTGCTTCTTCAGTTTTCCCAGTTCAGCTGCATCCAAATGCAATGAAAACAAGTTATTTTTCTCATTGGGAGTTACAATTAAAAATCATTCTTTCCTCCCCCCCGCCCCTCAAAAAAAAACCCGACAAAAATACACCAACAAAAAGCTTCCCATCCAAACCAAAGAAAACCTAACAAAACCCCAAAACTCAGAATTGTTACAGGACATCTCCTGTTCCACTTACTTTCTCAAGGGTATGCTGAGCTGCAGAGGTTCAAAACAAGTTATCTAAATCAGTACTAGCTTCATGTGGAGATGTTCTAACCAGTTTTTCCACATTATTAATATCCCTACCTCCTGCACATGGATTGCTCATTTTGCCCCACACTGTTTACCTTGGCAAAGAAATAGCAGTGGGAACCCATAATTTATGCTACAAAACAGGTTGAGCAGAAAATTCAGTAGAGCCTGCTTTACATAACAGAACTAATTACCCTCAAAACTAAGGTTTTTCATAGCCATCTTCAGCGTAGTATCAGACACATTTAATAAAAAGATTAACACAATTCTTCATTGACTAAAAAATAAACCAGAGATTCGTGAATGCTGTCAACCCTGTACTTGCACGTGTACTTGGCAGCCAGAATGTACTAACATGGGAACAGATATTTTGAGATATTGCAAATATCTCACTCAGTTAGTGAGAAAGGGCACCATATCCTCGGGTGGTCTGAATGATCTTCTACTTCCTTCCTTGACAGCAGCAAAGAAATAGTATTTTCTCACACCAGACAAGTTAACTATCATTAACTGTCTCTGCAGATAAGTAAGGAAGTGACACAAAACTACCCAAAATATTTTATCTGATGCCAAGAATATATAAAAAAAAAAACAACTGAACAAACGAACATCATCTTCTTTTAAGGAGAAATCAAGCCATGGAAGAGAATCTGTATAAACATCTGTTCATCTGTTTTTATCCACGTTTGTTTTTATGCCAAATATTTAATAAATGTTTACAACCCATAGAAGGCCTATAAACTAGAATATAAGCTTCTGAATCTGTTGCCTTGTGAAAGAACTTAGATTCATAAAATGGTTTGGGTTGAAAGGGAATTTATAAATCCTCTGGTTCCAGCCTCTAGCATGGGAGGGGACACCTTTCGCTTGACCAGGTTACTCAGAGCCCCATCCAACCTGGCATTAAATACTTACAGGGATGAAGCATTCACAGCTTCTCTGGGCAACCCGTTTCAGCACCTCAGCAGCCTCACAGTAAAGAATTGCTTCCTTATATCTAATATATATCAAGAGTTTAACACCATTTCTCCCCATCCTATGACTAAATATTCCTGTTAAATCACTCTCACCCTTTTTTTATGAGCTTGCTTTAGGAATTGAAAGGCTGTTCTTAGGTCTGTCCAGAGTCTTCTCTTCTCCAGCCTGATCACCACCTCTCTCATCCTGTCATTCACAGGAGAGGTGCTGCAGCCCTTTGATCATCTAAGTGGCCCTTCCTTGCATTTGCTACAAAAGGTGCTTATGTTGGGGGCCTCAGAGCTGGATGCATCACTCCATAAGAGTCTCATAAGAGCAGAGTAGGAGGGCAGAATCCCCCCCCTTGCCCTGCTGGCTGTGCTGCTTTTGTTATAGCCCAGGATAAAGTTGGCTTTCTGGGCTGCAAGTACACATAGCTATGTCACTTAAAGTTTCTTGTCAGACAACACACCCAAGTTCTTTTCAGGGCTGCTGTCAATCCATTCTCCTCCCAGCCTGTATTTGTGCTTAGGATTGCCCTGATCCAAGTGCAGGACATCATGCTTGGCCTTGTTAAACTTAATAAGGTTTGCATGGGCCCACCTCTCAAGCCTATCAAAGTCCCTCTGGATGGCATCCCTGCCCTCTGGTGTGTTGATAACACCACATAGCTTGGTGTTGTCAGCTGACTTGCTAACTTAATACCAAATGACCCAGAAGTTTGATATATTTTGAAAAATCTTTTAAAAGCTGTGAAATAACACACAGCATCAGCAAATACAGTTACACTTTTTTTAGTCTTCCAGTCTACCACACTCCCCTGTTTCTGACACCTCACTCTCCACATCACTCCTGAATCAACAACTCAAAATCCTCCAGAATGTTGAATTTAGAAACAAAGAAACAAGCAAATTTTGTAAAGCATGGCACTTTGACCATTTCCCTGGGGAGTCTGTTCCAGTGCCCAGCCATCCTCTGGGTGAAGAATCTTTTCTTGCTATCCAACCTAAATCTCCCCTGACACAACTTCAGGCCATTCCTTTGGGTCCAAAGAGAAGAGATCAGTGCCTGCCTCTCTCACCCTCAGGAAGAAGTTATAGCCTGCAATGGAATCTGTCCTCAAGTCTCCTCCAGGCTGAGCAGACCAAGTAACCTCATCTGCTCCTCATACAGCTTTCCCTCAAGACCCTTCAACCATCTTTGTGACTCTTCTTTGGACACTGTCTAACATTTTAATGGCTTTCCTGTATTGTAACTCCCAAAACTGCCCCCAGCACTGGAGGTGAGCCATCCTCTGGGTGAAGAATCTTTTCTTGCTATCCAACCTAAATCTCCCCTGACACAACTTCAGGCCATTCCTTTGGGTCCAAAGAGAAGAGATCAGTGCCTGCCTCTCTCACCCTCAGGAAGAAGTTATAGCCTGCAATGGAATCTGTCCTCAAGTCTCCTCCAGGCTGAGCAGACCAAGTAACCTCATCTGCTCCTCATACAGCTTTCCCTCAAGACCCTTCAACCATCTTTGTGACTCTTCTTTGGACACTGTCTAACATTTTAATGGCTTTCCTGTATTGTAACTCCCAAAACTGCCCCCAGCACTGGAGGTGAGGCTGCCCCAGCTCAGAGCAGAGCAGGACAATCCCCTCCCTTGCCCGGCTGGCGATGCTGTGCCTGATGCCCCCCAGGACAGGGCTGTCCCTCCTGGCTGCCAGGGCACTGCTGACCCATGTTCAACTTGCCATCAACCAGGACCCCCAGGTCTCTTCCTGTGGCCCTGCTTTCCAGTTTCTCATTCCCAGTCTGTCCATACATCCAGGGCTGCCCCATCCCAGATGCAGAATCCAGCACTTTCCCCTGTTGAAATTTATATGGTTGGTGATTGCCCAGACCCCTGATTTGTTGAGCTCTTTCTGCAGGGTCTCCTTGCCCCTGGAGGAGTCAACACCTCCTACCAGTTTTGTATCATCTGGGAACTTGCTCAGTATCCCTTCCAGTCCTACATCCAAGTAATTTATGAAGATGCTGAAAAGCACAGGGCTGAGGATGGCACCCTGTGGAACCTCACCAGTGACAGGTTCCCAGTCTGCTGTCACCCTCTGATGTCACCCTGACCTGATGTCACTGTAACCCTCTGTGTCTGACCTGTTAGCCAGTTGCTCATCCATCCCATGATGTGTTTATCCAGCAGTGGGCTGCACATTTTGTCCAGAAGGATCCTCTAGGAGAAAGCACTGAAAGCTTTACTGAAATCCAAAAAGATTGCATCAACTGATATAAGGGTACTTAAAGATCAAGCTAATTCTGATTTCAGATAAATAATCAGTAGATCAGCTTAAATAATCAGTAGATTTTTTTAAAAATCAATTGAACAATGATGGTGTAAGTAAAAATAAATTACAGGAGCACCTCCCTTTATACTTCGTTGTAGCAGGCACAGGGCCTGCAAGGCCTCCTTGGAGGTCAGGAGCCTGAGCTAGGAAATGCCAAGTCACGATGGCTCGGGCCTTAGAAGTCCCTCTCTTCCACCTTTCGGACCCTGCTTATCTCTCTGTAAGCCTATAGGTCACTTTTCCCTGACCCTTTCTATTGGACAGTTTCCAAAACCCCTGTAGGGTATAAAAGCCCCTAATTCTGCCTGGTTTGGCAGAAGAGCTGTCACTGAGAACCTTCGTGGGACACCCTAATAAAGAATCCTGTGGAACCTTACACAGCGCTTCTCCTCTCTCTCCCTGCGTCTGCTGCCACGGCCACAAGCAAGATAAAGAGCTGATAATCACACAGAGCTGATAATCACTAAGAGCTGAAATCACTTGAGCTTGCTTGGCTGCCTGCAGATGGGAACGGCTTGGGAAATTGGACCAAGTCTGAGCCTCCGCTGAGACTATCCTGGCCTCGGCAGTCCACCAGGCACAGCCCGGCTGGAACCTATCGGGATACTTCACTTTTCACTTTTTTTCACAATAATGAAACCACATTAGTTTTGCTCTTGTGTATTTGTCCATGTCCATGTTTCCCAGGAATATGGATTTTTCAGTTTCAAACTGGTAAAAAAAACTAAATTATTTTTATTCATAAATTCCAGAGTTGAGGTAATTATTTCCTGTGCATTACTTGGTGTTCTATATAGTGATTTTTTTTCAATCAACTTTTGATCCTGAACCAATTTTGAAGAATCATGACTGATACAGAAAAGATCCTGTGACATGTACTTGCTTTATTACCAAATCCTTAGTATGTTCAGCATGAACCATCTACTACTTCACTCCATGACTCTTCACAATTAGAATGTGCAATGGAATATTTTGCTGTGGGGGGAATGAGGATTTCTAAAATAATTTTTTCTTGGAACATAGCTCTTGCCATGTATATATACGAAAGGAGTAAGAGGATGAATGATACATTCTTGTGTCTTTATTTTTGTGAGAGCACCAGACCAGTTTCCCAGCATAGTCCATCTATACACTACTTCATACAGAAACCTGCAGCAGTATGCCAAAGAAACAAAAATGTCAACATTGGACCTCACTCTGAGATTTTAATTAATATTTCCATATTTTGTGTTCAGACCATAAATTGTCTTGATCATATCTCAAAATATTACTCAGGAAGTGGCTGCAAGAAGTAAAAGTTGCAAAATATTTGGACACTAATGTCAATGACTGCAGCAATGCAATCTCTACATCTATGCAGAACATTTAACCAGTAAACCTAAAAGCACTTCCCTGAAGAAATAACTTCCCTCTCTATTTAATTCAGAAACTACAGATACAAGAAAATCCATACATCAAGTCCTCTGTTGTCTTGGTTTTTTCAAAAGTTTCGTTCGTTCTTTTGAGCTTTTAAGATAACTCAGCTGCTACTGAGGACTTAAGTACAGGGTTGATAACTAGAAATTAAACCCTTTCCTTCTGATAAGGTTCTGACCTGTAACTCATCCTCAAGAGATAAATACTTACTGCTTTTACTATTATGATTATTATTATTTCCTTTTCAAAAATATTTACTTCTACCACAAAACACTACCACTTATATTTATCAGAGCACTACATGATAATATAAGGCTTAGAAATAGAAGGACCAATGAAAAATCCTGGAGAGATCCATGAGGAATTTTGTCCTTCAGGAAGGTTTACTGAAGCTGCTAGAAAAAACCCCTGAAATGTGAGAAATGGGATTTTTCTTCACACTGGCTTGCATGACACTGTGTTTTGCATTTGTGCTGGAAGCAGTGTTGGCAGCTCAGGGTTGTTTTCATGAGCAGCACTTACACAGTGTCAAGGTCTTTTCTGCTCCTCACCCCCGCAGCAATCCGGCTGGGCAGGCACAAAGAGTTGAAAGGGACATATCTGAGACAGCTAACTCCAACTGACCCAAGGAATATCACAGTTCTTATGGCAGCGTGGTAAACATATAAACCTAAGAGAAGAAGAATAAAGGGGGCAGTGTTTGGAGTGATGGCATTTGGTTTTCTTTTGTTTTCTCTTATGAGTGATGGGGCCCTGCTTTCCTGGGAATGGCTGAACACCTGCCTGCCCATGGGAAGAGGGGAGCAAATTCTTAGTTTTGCTTTGCTTATCTGCACAGTTTTTGCATTACCTATTAAACTGTCCTTATATCAATCCATGTGTTTTCTCACTTTCACCCTTCTGAATGTCTCCCCTGTCATGCTGTAAGGAAGTAAGCAAGCAGTTAGATGGGGTTTGGTTCCCAGCTGGGGTTAAGCTACAACACGAAGAAACTTGTTTTGTCCTGGATATTGAAATGACATTAATAATTGATATATAAATGAAACTACATGTTCATCAGACTGTACTAAGTAAAGGTAGTAAGTATTCTTGACTTAGAAAGTAGGTAACTGTTAAAAGGTATCATGTACGAGGAAGAAATTTAGGAAATTCTTACAAGAGACCTCAATTTTATAGGCAGTCTTAAAATCTTAGGGAAGTTCTTGTTCAGCATCTTCTGTGGCAGACATGAGACAGGCAAACCTGAATAAAATATTTACATAAGACACAGATTTAAACTTAAGAAAACAAAAAAGAAAAGGAGTGGTGAAATGCAGAACATAAACTGACTGGTCTGTAATTAGGACCCCACATGTACGCTCCAGGGCAGAACAATAACCAAACCACTAACTCCTGGGAACATAAAGAAACAAGGCAGATTTGGAAACTGCAATCTAGAAATTCAACAGGACAAGTTTGGAAAGGGCCCTGTGAAAGACTGTATAAAGGCACAATAAAATACACATCCCAGCAATATCCACCCTTTTGATAAAATTTCTCCATTTCCATGAATTTATACCATCTTCAAAAGCCTGTGGACAAAAATGAAATTCCTAATAAAAATGAAATTACATTCTTATGCTGCAGTACACCACTCTAGCAGCTACTCAACAAGCAGCTGCATCTAGTTGTATGAATAAACTCATTGCAATTTATGGTAATGTTCAGTTCATATGACTGTATGATGAGCTTACAGTAAAGTCCCAAAAAGGAAATAACTGAATTACATACCAGGGAACAATTCTTATTATAGATTCAAGTTACTAAATATACAAGTGAAAGGCAGCCTTGTGTTGTGGGAATTATGCAGCTACCACCTAGTTCCATGTTAGGAATTTTGCAGATGCCACCTCAACAGGGCTCAGCCCTAGGTTCCTGCCTGAAGGAGACAGGCCACCAATCTGCTGAGTAACTAACTTGTTTCTTTATCTGACATACAGAGGAGCTTGAGCTGTGTGGTCCAAGGAGGGACCCCCATTTCAGATCACACACCCCAGCTGTACTTTGGTTGTTGGGCTGACATTTGTCTGAAAAATTACCATGTCCCTTAGAAATGTTTCCTTGGTTCCTAGCTTCATTCTGATTGCATCTGCACTTTCATCTAGTTTGGTGGTTGCATCATTGGCTTTATAAAAAGGTTTACTCAGAGAGTTCTTGCAGCCTAAGGCCTCAAATACTTTAGCTTCCAGTGCTGTGCATATTAATCCTAACAATTCTCAACACTTGGAAATACACACTTTATTATTTCCTTAGGGACTGGAACACCTATTCCAGGGACGAAAAATATCAGACTATGAATTTTATCCACAATTGACATGATACAAAAGAATTCCCGTAGGAGTACTGGAAAATTCATGTGTTCAGGTTTCATACTTCCATGCAGTTTCTCAGGAATCACATATACAGTACTTTTTTGAACACACTGTATGGAGAGTGACTGCCCAGAGGGACAAAGAAGGCCATTCTGTTTCCTGCACAAGTTTTAGTAAAAAAAATCCTTATAACTGAAATCTTGAAAAATTTTTTCCTGATGCCAGTAGAGCAACCCTGCTATAAAAAAGGAACCCACAACAACAGATAACATACAATGAAAGTCTAATTGGAAAAAAAATCCAGAAATAACAAAAATACTGCCTTTTTTACAGAATTTGCACAAAATGTCATAAGGAAAGCTATACAGGGAAATGATGAGTAGATGTTGAAAGCTTAATGCTAAAGATAGAACAAAGATAAGAGGCTTATTCTGTACATACAAACAACATTTAAAGGAACTTTGGCTTCATGGTCCTAAGCTAACATTTCTGTTTGGATACGCTGGAAAAAAGTGTTGATACAGAATTCTTTTTTTTTCTCCTGTCTACAAGTAGCAATACCAGACGATATAGCATGAAATCATATTAACTATAGATCCTAATACCAACAGTGAAGCAGCTGTGCCCCTGCAGCCCATGGATATCCATGGTGGAGCAAACACTTACCTACTGCCCATGGAAAATCCCACACCAGAGCACCTGGATGCCTGAAGGAGGCTGTGACTCCATGGAAAGAAGCCCACACTAGAGCAAGTTTGTTGGCAGGACTTGGGACCCCACAGGTGGCCCACGATGGAGCAGTCTGTTCCTGAAGGACTCTGCTCTGTGGAAGGGACCTGTGCTGGGTCAGTTTGTAAAGAACTGCAGATTGTGGAAGAATTCACCATGGAGCAGTTTATGGAGGACTGTCTCCCATGGCAGGGACCCCACACTACAGCAGGGAAACACTGTGAGGAATCCTCCCCCTGAGGAGGAAGGAATGGCAGAAACAACACATGAACTGACCACAGCCTCCATTCCTTGTCCCCTGTCTCACTTGCAGAGAGAAGACAGAGACAATCAGGAGTGAATCTGATCATGGGAAGAAGGTAAGGGGAAAGGTGTTTTTTTAGATTTAGTTTTATTTCTCATTAACATGACATTACTCTGATTTGATCAGTAATAAACTTATTTCCTCAAGCTGGGTGTGTTTTGCCTGTGACAGAAATTGCTGAGCGATGTCTCCCTGCCCTTCTTCGACCCACAAGCTTTTTGTTATATTTTTTTCTCTCCCCTGCCCAGCTAAGGAAAGGGAGTGATGGAGCAGCTTTTGTGGGCACCTGGCATCCAGCCAACATCAACACACCATGCAGCTGTAACAACAGCTTTGATGCCTTGAGAGGCTGAACCTGGAACAGAGACTAGACAGAGTTAAAGGAATACAGTAGGTATTTGTTAAAAGGCCTTAAAGGATACACCTTGGGGAGTACAAGAACCTGGCCAGGGCTACAACCAAGATGGACCCAGAATGGTCACAAAATGGATGACCAGTCACAAGGTCTCAGATTTTTTTTTTTTTTTTTTTTGTCCATTTGCATATTGGAGTTAATTGTCTAATTATAGTTTCAGGTTATGAAGTTCCTTCTTTCTTGTTCCTATCTTCAGTGCTCCATTGTTTATACCTTTTGGGCCTGAAACTTTTAACTTTTCCCCTTGGTCTCAAGCTGGAAAGGGATTGTTTTATCTATCTACCTTGTGAAGAGAACTTACTAACACTTAATATGAAGCTCAGAGCTACACATCTAGGCAGCACAGAATCTGAAAAATCTGAAAGCTGAAACCCAAGGCATCAGCTTCAAGTAAGCAAAGAAGGAAAAATGAAACAAACTTCTCTGGGAAAGGTGACTTGTGAATGCTTCAATAGACAATCAGAGGAAGGGCTTGAGCAGACCACTGTGGATACATGGTCTGCAGTCCTTTCAGAAGTCTACAGTCTGTAAGCAATGGTGAGGCCAAGCTCTGAAATTTGTGAAATGTTTCAAAAGTGTAGAGAACAAGTGAAACCAATCCAAACATTAGTTCAGAATTCCTGACATATGCATACACATAGATCTGCATATGTGTATGTATTTATTTATGGTTATATACATAATATCAGGACTGATTTTTTATTACTTTGGGAGAGGGGACATATTTATTTATTTTCATAAGTAAAATTTGAAATAGTTCAGAGGGTTGAAGTTTTTCTCATTTGTTATTGTCTTAGGAGGACCTTGACTGATTGTCCTTCTGGTTAAAATACTGTCTTTGTCAGGCTACACCAGGCTCAGTTTTCACCACTCTGGCCAAAGCAGTCAGCAGGAAGAGTTGTTCATTCCCCCAACAGACAAGATAACATCAGCTTGCTTCTCATCTCTTCAGTGAAATCAGCAAGTCATTCTTCTTAACTGGATCAGAATAACAAAAATTAATCTAAGTGGTTCAATTTGGTTTATTTGGCAAAGTTGGTGGGATGAGGTGGGAGGCCTCTGCAAGAACAGTTCAGGGGATGCCTCGTATGGGACATAGCTTGTTCCAGACAGTTCCAAGATAGACCCACTGCTATCCAACGCTGAACCTGTCACAGGTGACACTGGTGGCACCCCTGTGATGATGTATTTCAAAAAGTGTAACAACCACTCTGCAGCAGCTGTGAGAGAGAGGAGTGAGAAAAATACGGGAAAAATAGCCCTATGGACACCAATGCCAGCAATGAAGGAGAGGGAGGGGGTGCTTCAGATGCTGGAGCAGAGGTTCCTCTGCAGGCCCTGGAGAAGAACATAGTGGAGCAGGTTGTCCCCCTGCACCCCATGGATGACCACAGTTGAACAGATAACCACATGCAGCCCATGGAAGATCTCATAAGGAGCAGTTGGGTGTGTGTTTTGAAGAAAGCTGTAGGCAGTAGAAAGCTCATTCAAGAGGAGGCTCCTGGCAGGAGCAGCTGCCTGGGGTGGGAACCCATGCTGGAGCAGTCTGTCCCTGAAGAACAGCAGCACATTGAAAGGACCCACACTAGAGCAGTTTGTGAAGGACATGAAAGGGAAAAACAGCATCAGGATGAAGGACTCGGAGAGAGGAGCAGTTATAGGACAATGGCAATGACAAAGACAATCATCATTCTTCATGCCCCTGCAGCACTTGGGAGGGAAGTAGGAAGAGTCAGAAATGAAGGGGTGAAGTTGAACCTGAGAAGAAGCCAGAGTGACTAAGGGGAAGGTGTTTTTAGTTTTGTCCTTTTTTTTTTTTTTCCCTCTCACTATTGCACTCTATTTTTAATTGACAGTAAATTAATCTTTCCCAAGTTGAATCTGTTTTGACCATGATGGTAACAGGTGAGTAATCTCTCTGGCTTTATTCCAGTCCATGAGCTTTTTCCATTTTATTTTCTAATCCTGTTCTGTGAAGGAAGAAAAGTAAGAGAGCTGGATAGGCATCTGGCAGCAAGCCAAGGTCAAACCCACCACAGTGGTAGGATAAGAGGCCCCTGTTTTACCCAGTATATGTTCTACAGTAATTTTGACAACTCAGGGTTGCCATGCACTCCATATTATTTTTTGATTCAGTAATTAGTACTAACTGCCAGCCAGTGTCTTGGAAGAAATTTGTCCTAGCATGTCCCTCATCATGCAGTAGTGACATAGTCTATTCACATTAAACTTATTTTAAACTTACCTGAAAAATTTGCCTGTCAAAACAGTATCAGAATTCTGTGTAAGAACACAAGAAGCAAAGTGAAATAGTCTTTTCAATATGTATTACACATAGTTTGAGGAAGAAAACACGACCTTCCCCAACGAACTTTAGGCATGAGCCACTCTTGTCCCTACAAATTAATACTGACCCACATCAGTAGACATTTTGTTCCAAAGAGAAGCACACTACAGTGTGCTTTAGACATGCTTTTCTTTATTTGCAAAAATGTGTTGAGGTATCTTCCTTCTGTCAGACAATATTTTGTGTTAAAATGGTTTTGGCAGCTGCAATCATCTTTTTTGAACCTTTTACTTCAGCACATGGTGTTCGCATTTTTGGCACACTCCACCCCCACTCCCGATTTATGTGGAGGCTCAGCCCTCAAGAGTTCATCTTCTCAAATTGAAGATTACTTTTTTTCCCTTACTCAGGTACAGAGCAAGCAGAATTGGGAATCTAGGACAAGAACATTAAGTCTCATAAACTTTACAACAAAGGTAAATGTTGCTAGGGACATTTGTGGAGAAGATAATAAAAATTTCTGGACTGGAGCAACTCTTTCCTTAGAGAAGGCTAATACAGTAAGATCACACTCTCTTTATGAAGAAACATTCAAGCCCTAGCAGGATTCAAAACTGAGGTTAGGATCCTCTGTCTGTCTGAGGACAGATATTAGGACCTTGCATCTTTCTAGTGTTAGGTCTGAATTACCAGAAGAAATAGATATTTGGGTTACACTTACATGACAGAAAAATTAAGACAAGTAATTTTTTACAAATGTTAATGGGGAAGGTCTTATTACAAAATACTAGATTGCTGTCTGACTTTTCAGAAAAAGGAAACTTTACTTCCTTAAAACTAGTAAAATTACAAGAATTAGCAGTAAGCATGAGGTTTAAAAATTCTCTACTGCTTAAACTTTTTACATAGCATAAAAAATCTAAGATATTTAGAAACATTTTGTATACTTTATGTTTTCCAAGAAAAAGCCTAAAATCCTGGAGGCAGATGTCAAATTACAAATGAGATACTAATATCAAATCAGAGAAAGCACATCTGTGAGACAGCTGTCTTCCTTATTCAAAATACATTTAAACTGTATTCTCCTGCACCATAACTATTAGGTAAGTTTAGCCATGCACAGAAAACTATTTTTGAAACTTTCTCAATGTTGTTTGCATGTACTTGTTCTCACTGGATTGTTAGTTTTACCTCATCAATCAAATATTCATGTACAAACTGATTTCATTCAAACCAATCAAAATTCACAGCAAAATAATTTATGTATTTTAAATTTCCCGTATTTGTAACTTGCTTTTTGTTCACTTTTGTCTTTATTTTGCCTCTGAGATCCACTTTTTCTATTGTTTTATCTGTCAGTAATTCCAAAATTGTGAACAACGTAACTTTTTTATTTTGTGTTACAGCTGCCATACAGTCACATCTGTCCCTGGCCTGTCACATGGCAGAAAGTGCAGCTTGTGGACCCTGTCATCTTCATATTCCAGACTCAAGGTTAGAAGAGTAAAAACCAGGCACAAACCCATTTAATCTCTTTTTTTTCAGGAACAGCTAACAAAAACTATCCATGAACAGAAACATCAGTGAAACACAGTCCCTGAAATGTCACAAAGCTGCACTAAAAACATGATGGGTCTCTGCCAGCATGGTAAGCCAAGGATCACAACCTCTGTAATTATGTCAGTGTATAGAGAACTCAATTTTTTACTTGTGCCAAAGTTAGAGAATAACAGACTTAACTTCAGTCCTCTACCTGAAATAATTACACGCAGTAATGACTTCAATGTTTTTCTCTCCATAGGAAGTACTTGTTAGACAGTACTTTGTTAGTGCACCAATATATATCAACTCTAGTTGGTGACTCAGCATCAGATATTTTTGCATCTGTAACTTTGTAAGTAATTAGGGCAGGGTGGATGGAAAACAGTGAAAGCAAACATCTGCCCCTAAAGCTTACCCAATTAATTCTCAAGAATACTGGTGTTCTGCTCTACTGCTTGTACTGTGACTGCAATACTTTTGCAGGCGGTTTACCAAGAGAACAAATACTTAAATTTATGTTACTACTTATTTTTCTCATTTACATGGAAGACAAACAAGACATAGTTACTGTCTATAATCATAAATTGTGAGTAATTATAAAACATTACTCTTCATGGGGAAAACTAATAGGAAATCTTGCCCACTCCCCCAGATTTCTGTCTCCTGCTAGAAACCTCTCTTACCATCCTCTGCTGGATTTACAGATAAAGGCCTTTTTGGCATGGTGCTCCATGAACAATCAGAAGTGAACAAGAAGTTCAGGCCTATAAATAATAGACACACTAGAAAACCAGCTTCCCCTCCCCATCTGTCAGGAAAGGGGGAAAAAGGGAGAAATGCCAAGCTGGCATGCAGTTACACATTAATTCTTGACCCTATATATAAATATATAAATATGTAAATAAATAAATAAATAAGTACAGACATTAAACATCTTGACAACATGATGATGAAAATTTGAGATCTTGCAGTCCACTCCTAAAATAAGCTGTCTGATCCATGTGGATGGATACGATGTGTGGACACAATTCCCTGCTAACAATGTGTTCCAGTAAAATCCTTGAAAGCTAATCTCATTTTCTTGTTAGCTTCCAGTCTCTTGATCAGTGCAGATGCGAGACCCCTCAGTACAATCTCACGATTGGGATGAGAAATGGCCAGGAGAGTCCATTAAGTGTGCCTCCAGCTGCCAAATCAAGCTGCACGCCAGATAATGCTGATGTGCAAAGATTTTTGGGGAATTCTGTAAGCACTGTTCAAGCTGCTGCAGGCTGCAGTACTTGGGGTTTTTTAATGAGGCACACGCTCTCTTTGAACTTTCTATTTCCTTGAAATTTAATCTTCTGTTTTCGTTCAAAGTACTTCGCTAAAATAATAAGAGGCTTGCCCCTAAGCTCCACCTTCATCTTTCACAGCTCTCCAAACCCCGTGGACTGTATTTATCGTCCGACAGATATTTGAAGCGACAAAGCGAACAAGAAATCTGAATCCTCTTCACACTCTGCCTAGACACGTCTTACTCTTCACCGCTGCAAGTTTCCTGCACCCCTTCCCAGCCAGGTCTGCTCCCCCTCCACCCCGACTCCCGCTGCTCCCTCACGGAGCTCTTCCAAGCCCACATGCAGCAGCCGGCGAGCCTCGGGCCGCGCAGTGCCGCCGCAGGAGCCCCGGCCCCGTCGGCTCCTCGCTCACCAAGGCGCGGCGGCTACAAGCGCCCCGAGCCCGCCAGCGCCTTCGCCCCCGGGGCACCCGGCCCCCAGCCCCGCTGCGTGCGCGGTCGTTTGGGGCTGGGATCCGCGAGACAGCCCTTCGATCCCATGAGCCGCAGGCGAGCTCGTCCTACGTGGGTTCCAACGTTACCGGGACTGCAGGAGGAAGCGTTAAAGAAAGCAACAAAAAAGGACGAACAAGCGCAGTTGCCAGGGCTGCCGAGGGCTCCGTGCGGCTGAGGTGGGGGCCCGGCGGAGAGGCAGGGGCGGGACGCTGGGCGCGGCCGCGGCGCCGCGGAGGGCCGGGCCGGGCCGGGCCGGCAGGACCCGGGGGTGGGTGCCGGGAGGGGCGCGGGCCGGGCGGGACCCGCAGCCCAGGGCAGGAGCCCGAGTCCGGCTCGGGGCCGCGCCCGCCGGGGAGGTGGCCGGGCTGCGTGCCTGCCCCTGGGCTGCTCCGCACCTGGTGCTGTGGGCGTACCGGGAGCGGTCCCGAAGCGGGTGGCTGCGCGGGCTGGTCTGGAGCATCGCTCTTCCCGGGCGCCGTACCCTGCGGAGCCTCGCAGTATTACTCCAGGAGCCGCCGTATCGTCGGGCAGGTGCTGCACCGGAGGGCAGGGAGTCGCATCTGTTGTGCCTGTGTCCTTTTTTTCCTTCTTTCCTTCTTTTTTCCCTCACCTCTTTTTTCTTTCCTTACCCTTTTCCCTCTATCCCCCTCCTCACCACCCCCCGCCACTTTCCCTCTCTCCTCTCCTTTTTGGTTCCACTTATGTCTTTTTTTCTTCTTTCTTTCTTTCCCCTGTTCTTCTCATTTCCCTTTTCGCCTTCTTTCCCTGCTTTTCCCCTGTCACACTTTCTGTTTTCTTGGTGTTTTCTTGTTTCCCCGCTTTCTGTCTGCCTGCCTTCCGACCCTCCGGTCGCCTTTTCCCGCGGCAGTGCATGCAGGGAACCCCGGCAGGCTGTTGCCCTCCGGGCAGGGTGTTGGCTTGGTGGGAAATCTGCTAGCCATAACAAGGTTTAGGGTTCATGGAGCTCCTGAGGTGTTGCAGTCGTAGGTTGTGGTGCTTTTTCTCTCTCTCTTTAACTCAGTCTAACTGGGAAAACCCTGAAAAAAGTTCTTTTTGGTCAGGAAAAAAAAAAAAAAAAAAAAAAAAAAGCTGTTTAGAAGGTTGTAAATAGTTTTTTGTGGCCCAGATTGGGTGAGAGGACTGAGAAAGAAGGCTGACAGGGGACTCAGTTATGCTCTGGCACTTTGCCTTCTTTCAGCGTTACTCAGAAAAGTGGACTTCTTTGTGGGAAGGAGGAGTGGCAGCAGGAGGGAATTGCCATTTTGGAGTCTGCTATTTTAAATGTAATTTTTAATGGAATATGAGGTATTTGACCACAGAGTTGGCAAAAATGAGAATCAGAAATGGTAGTGAGAGAAGAGGGGACAAATCTAGCTTTTCTGTCTTTCAACTTGAAAATCTTTATGAAAAATAGTGCAGTATTTGTAGCTCTAGTTGGAGATCACTTAGATTTTGAAAGTAGGTGTTGGAGATCACTTAGGTTTTGAAAGTAGATGTATACACAAGAAAACATCTTCTCTCCTCAATGATTAACTATTTTGCCTATAGTGTATACCAGTTAGCAGCATGCCTTTCCTAAAAAATCTGAATTATCTGGGGTAATACTTCCTGAGGCGAGAAGAGCCAAAAGTTGCTAAAAAACCTGATGAATACCTTTGCCAAGTCTGCCTTTTTTTCCTAACATAAACCAAATGCAAGGCAAACATACAAGCTAAAGATTTGCAGTCTATTTGCTGAAAATACTATGTTTACTGAGCAAAATCCTGCTCTCCAATTTTGTTTCCACATTAGAAAACCCACTTCTAGTGTTATTAAAAGAGTTAATTTCATTTTTTTAATCATTCTTCTCAGTTTTGCTTTGGATTTCAACATAATTCAAAAGTTCTCCCTTTTACAGTAGTTCATAAACTCCTGAAACTGGAAAACACCTATCAACATAGAATTCTGTCTTACAAAAGGCGAAAAAATCTAGTGCCACAGAAATGTATCCTACCCAGTAGTACAAGTAGAGTAACTTTCAGTGTTAGGTTTACTTCATAGCTCCAGAGACACCACTTTTTGCAATGTGCAGCATTATTATACATAGGATAATTGTGGTGCTGTTAGAGGAACTTTAATAAAACAAACAGAAACCTCATCTTGGAAAACTGTGTTAGAGTATCTCAGGAAGTTCACTGATGATTCTTTAGCTCACTGATGACCTATAACTGTAGGCATGGCTTTAAAACGCTGGCTTCTCCATAGGGCTGAAGAAAATCTCAGAATATTTTCTCTGTTGTGCTTGAAGAGGGATTCAAGTACTCAAAAATTTGGCAGCTTCTTACTTCCACCTTCCTTCTGGTTTTATAGATAACTTTTCCTGCCAGTGTGTGTCCAGTTATGAAATAGGGCATTGTCACAAGGCAGCAATGAGCAAAATTTTTTATGTGGGCATGAGGAGTGCAGCAACTGGCTCTCTCTCTGGTGATTATAGGTCACAGTTTAGAATAATGTGAAAAAAATAGGTGTTTTACCTTGAAGTAGCCAATATGTACAAATCACCTTGAGGAACACTGGGCAGTTCTACTGCATGTTAAATTGGCCAACATTAGTTTAAAGATTTCATTATTTTTTGTTTTGTGATTCCTTCTTTCAGTGTTAGTCACCTTAAGGTAAAACCTATCTTTTTGTCCTTACTAAGAGTCACAGGCTTCTTGAGGTAGGAACTGGTCACTGAACAGGTCACTGCCATAACATCTTTACTCTCCTTAGCTGAAATACTTTACTGTTAGCTCTGTCTGTGGGGCCTCTAAGGACAGACAGGATTGGAAATAGTAATAAAGCTTTGAACTGTTCTGCAGAAGGTTTACGTGATACAGTAGTAGGAGAGAGTACTAGAAAGGCTAGTAAAACTGTCTGCTTTTTCAATTCACAATCTACACAGATTGTACGTACATGTGAGTGTTACTCATTTTTTGAAACAAATATTTTAGAGTGTAAGATTCCTAACAATTGAATATAATATCTTCATGTAACCTGGAGGTTTGAATTTATTTTCTTTTTTTTTTTAGCTCTGAAAAAACAGTTGTCTACTTTTAGCTACACTCAGTATTTAATTTCCATGTAGTGGTGGACTGGTCACTTGTGGAGTTTTGTCTAAAGCCATCTTCCAAGCTGACAAAGGACTATAAATGTTTGGGGTTTTTTCTGTAAAAAGGGAGTGTATTTTCCCTTTTTTATTTTTTTCTTGAGCATCTCTGAGGGAAAAGCATCTACTCCTACAGAGTGTTGTAGGAGTTGCAGACAACTGTGCCCATATGAAACTCTGCTGCATATGATTTCAGAATTAAGAGTCCCATAAAGCCTTATGATAAGCCAGCTATGTGGCTTATGACCAGTTCTCATTTTCACTAAGACCCGAGACTCAACACTACCTAACAGAACAAATACGAGTTCTTTGATTCATTTACAGGCATATCTACTTTCAAGATTGTGCTGCTCTGTGTTATGGAAAGCTGAGTAAATGACTTCTGTGTCTGGCAGATCTTTGCAGATGACACGCAGGCTGTCTTTGTGTTTATGCATGTTTGTGTTTATGCAAGCTGCTTACTGGTTTGAAAATCACTTCCTCCTCAGAATGAATGTTCTGCATAACTGAATCTGAATGGAACCATGGTAATTGTAGTAACTACAGGATGTGTGTGCTTTGAAGCATTCTGGATATGCCTTCGTAAAATGTTAGGACTTTGCAGCAAATCCATCTTCATGGCCCCACTGGCTGGAGAGCTCCCCAGTGGCCGTCTGGTTGGATCTGTTGTTGCACTCCTCCTGGCCCAATGTGTGTGTGCCAGAGATGGCAGTGGGGCTGCTCCTTCCTCCAGCAGCACATCATGGTGCCAGAGCAGTGGCGTGGTGAAGCCGCAGAGGCTGTGCTGTGCCGATGGCCAGAGGCTGGTGTCCTGGCTGCTGGAGTAGCAGTGCCCTGCTGGCTGCACACCCTCGCAAGCATCCTCATTTGTAGGACCAGCAGCTCCAGTCCAGCCTGTCTGCACAAAACCTCCACGCCAGCTCTGGTCTCCCTCCAAGCTGTGGTATACTGTTGTAAAAGTGTTTTGTTTGGTGGGGTTTTTTTCCCTTTGTTTTGGAGATTTTGTGTGGTTTTTGTTTTGAAGACCTAGGTTTCTCCTGGAATTTTGTGTTTGCTAGAAATCTGGCTGAAATTACCTTGGTTTTGTTTAGTCATACCATACAGTTGGTAGACGGTTTGTAGACAGCAATAAAGAATAATTTTGGCAGGAAAGAGGGAAGTGGGCAGCTGACTCAGTGGGGAAGTGGATACTAACCTTTGCACTAACTTCCCCAACTACCAGCAATGGCTGTAAGTTTCCCGTTTTAATGGTGACTGCTTCAGAAACACAGATTTTGACTTGAGGAGAAAGCAGTAAAAAAAGGAAGCAGGTCAGGTATGTAAATTTGCAACTGAACCTCAGTTGAGGGGGAAGCGAAGGCTGCCAAATAAAGGTTTCCTCCACAGCCTTGCAACCTTCCTCCAGCTCTCCCACAGTGCAAAGTGCTGCCTCTGATAAGGTAATTCTCTAGTGTGCGCACTAAGGCTGTGCAGAGCTGAAGCTTTAGTGATGTTAAAAGCTTAACTGAATGTAGTCTGAAACTATATTAATGAGTGTTCTAGGGTCAGTAAGTGTATTAGGTGTATTATTAGATAAAAGGCAACAAATCTTAACCTGTAAAGATCAGCTTTTGTGAATGGGATATGATCAGATTTTAGGACTCTGAAATTGTGAGCATAAACAAATAGTAACTTATTGTTAAAATTGTTCTGAGGAAGCAGCATGCCAGTGAGAGAAATTTACAAGGAAAAAAAATTCCTCAAAGATAAGAGCCATGTTAATGTGTAAATGTTTGCAGATCTCTCATTTTGATATAATGAAAATGCCGGGTCTGATTATTCTGAGCTCTGAACAATAGAGGAATTGCACCCAGCTGGGTATACAAGGTCTTTCTGAATGGGATTCTTTATCCTACACTCAACTAAGTTTTATTCTAAAATGGGAGAAGGAAAGACTTCTTAGCAAGCTTTATTCTTGAAAATTTTAGAAGGTGAAGACTGCCATGGTCACTTTCAATTAAGACTGTCTCCATCCATTTGAACAGTGACAGGTTGGTAATCTTCTTGAGTGTGTTATTTCTCAATGCTAGTGCTCCTATAAAAACTTAAGAATAAGATAAAATAATAGTGCCAACAGCCTAAAGAAAGGATTCCTATGTCTATCAGCTAAAGTATCACAAATATAACTGTATTTGAAGTACACTTTAAGTTCTAGAAATGTCTTAAGTTTTAAGTTTGTAGGCAGAATACAGTAATTGAAGTTTAAGCAGTATCACAGGCTTCATCCTATGAAACTATATACCCAATGGACACTACCGTATATATAGTCTCCTTCCTCTGTTAATTTAATATGCAATGAATATTGTTTTTGGAGGATTAGATTTACTAGTGAAAACAAGCAGGACATCAAGTACAAAAGTGTGATAAGTTACAAAGTGTTAAAACATGTTCTAAATTATGTCACATTGCAAATTGAAAGATAGAATTCTGGAATTTTCCTTTTAATTTTTTTTTAAATTCAAAGTGTAAGACCTCATTGTTAAAACTTGCCTCTGTGTCCTTTCCACTGTAATTGCATGCTAGCTCACTGGGCTACTTTCCTTAAGTTTTAAGTTTTCTTCCAGTTTGACTTCACTGTACATGAAAAATACACTGTGAACAACTGTCTGCCTTCCTTAAAATAAATGAGAAATGCAGGATAAAATACTTACAATTGTAATTCTGAAAACAAAGTACACTTCAGTGTAAATAAAATGTTTATATGATGCTGTTAGTGACAAATTTATGTCTAGTTTGTGGTCTCTGCCTGCTGTTGGCTTGAAATACAAAATATTTGACTATAGTACTTCCTGATTCTCATAGCTGTGCTAGACACTTGTGCAGTGTTCCACACCCTCCTCCCACCTGCTGCTTCCCCCAGTCAATTTGCAGTGCCATGGGCAAAGTGGTGGACCCAGCATGTAGTGCATCCCGAACAGCATTGCTAAGGAAAAACTCTGTGATGCCATGCCTCAGTTTCTTAAATGCAGCTGTTCTGAGATCTGCAAGTAGCAGCTTAAGAGCCACAGTTTAGGAATTAAAACTTAAAATGATACTGGAGCAGCTTAAAGAAAATAGGGGGAAAAAGGAAATTCTTGTGCTGAACAGCCTATGGCAAAAGAGCAGTGGACACAATATGCACTTACTTTTGTTAAACAAAGTTTCTTATCAGTTTTTCTGATAATAGCTGTTATTCTTACAGCTATTCAAGAAGTTTTTCTGAGGCACTATCTTTTTTTCTTGAAAGTAGTAAAAATGTAAGAAGCCTTGTATCTCTCAAATACTTAATGTTTCATAAACTTACAGATTCATGTTTTGGAAGACATTCTCTGTAAACTGTGTGGGCTTTTGCATTTAGAGGCTGGTTTGAAATTCAAACCTGCACTAAATTATTAGGCAGTGAATTTGTGATTAGAAGTGGCATCTGTGCAGCAGTGTAAGTTATTTAAGGATATCCTGTTCTTGATCAATTTACCTGCATGAGATAGTACTTTAAAAAAAATTTAAAAGACACACAGTTCTGTGATACAGTTCTAGAGGGCAGTTTTCTCAACAGCTACAGCTGTATCTGCTGCACAGCTGCAGTGATTCTGTTCACAGAGTCCTGAAAAAGAAAAAAAGGTGCTTAAAGAGTAACAGAACTAACAAACAAAAATCATCTAGGGCTTGCGCAGTAAAGTAGAAAATAAAATTGGCTAGAAATCATGTTGCAATCCAGCACTGTAGCATACCTCCACATAAAAGTAATTGCTGAGTATTAAAAACAATTATGTTTAAATTATGGTAATGCAACACTGCTGTGCACTTAGATTAGTGCACTTGCAGTAACTTGATACAAATCAGCTTGAGATACAGGTCGCAAATATTGCCTCTTACCTTAAAAACCTCTCTCAGCAATTCAGTAACAGTTTTTCTCACAACTCAAAACTGAGGTGCCCTGCTATAATAACTTTTTTTCCTTGCCCTTCTCATCAGCTCTTCCCTGGTGGTATTTCTAAGCTCATATGAAGGATGTTGAAGAGATTGTCTCACATAAAGATCTTGAAAGGCTGCAGGGACTTCTTTGCCAGCGAGAATTAAAGGATGGCTGCCATCCAGGAAGTGAGTGGTAAGTCTTAATGATAAAGAAATCTATGTCAACCCTGAAGTGGGTATTAAACATTCTTGTCAAACTCTAAAGCATGAATTAACAAGAAATACTTGCTTCTCAGTAGTGTATCTGACTTCAGTTTTGTTTTAGATGCAGCTGAATCAGCTCTGTTTTTTTACTGAACTTCAGTTTGCAGTGTCAGTAATGTGGAAATTTCATGAAAATTGTATGCTTCTCCCAGTGTTTTTCTATAAAAAAATGTATTTGTTAATTTTTGATTTTCAGTAGAATATTTTTGGCTGAACTATTCAGCTTTTTACTGTCACTAAATAAGAATGTAGTTATTAATCACTAATATGTTTAAGAAACCTTTTAGTCTAAGAATGACTATCATATTCCATTTTGTTTTAGGATTTTTCCTTCTGTTTCCCTGAAAAACTTGCCAAATTCCTGAGAAACAAATTTTTTTTCTGAAGTTGTTGAAGCTTATATGAACAGAGAAGAGGACATTTTTTTTTAGCCCTGCAAAGCTACCTGGTATTTGAAATGCTGAAGAGGAAATTACGGTTTTGCTACAACTCACGCTTCAGGCTTTTCTTGGGTCTAACTCTCATTTTAGTAATAATTTCAGTTTTGAAAGTTAACCAGAAAGAAGACTTCCTAAATCGGAGACATCTGGAGCTAACAAAAGAAGATCCTATTAGCGATGTTAACTGCACCAAGATAATTGAGGGGGATATAGAAGAAATACAAAAGGTACAGCTTGAGGCATTATCAGTGTCATTTAAGAAACGCCCCAGACTAACAACAGATGATTATATTAACATGACTGCAGACTGTGCCTCCTTCACCAAGACTAGGAAATACATTATGGAACCTCTCAGTAACGAGGAAGCAGAATTTCCAATTGCTTACTCAATAGTGGTTTATCACAAAATTGAGATGCTTGATAGACTTCTAAGATCAATCTATGCTCCACAGAATTTTTACTGCATTCATGTAGACAAAAAGTCTCCAGAATCCTTTTTTGCTGCTGTGAAGGGAATAGTCTCATGTTTTGATAATGTCTTTATTTCCAGCCAGTTAGAGAGTGTGGTATATGCTTCATGGAGCAGAGTGCAGGCCGACATTAATTGCATGAAAGATCTCCACAGAAGAAGTTCAAACTGGAAATACCTAATAAACCTGTGTGGTATGGACTTTCCTATAAAGACCAACAAGGAAATAGTAGAGAAATTAAAAGCCCTTAAGGGTGAAAACAGCTTGGAAACAGAAAAAATGCCAGTTTATAAAGAAGTAAGGTGGAAGAAACACCATGAGATTATTGATGGTAAAATAAAGAACACAGGCATAGACAAACAACTACCACCTCTCAGTACTCCAGTTTTTTCTGGCAGTGCCTATTTTGTAGTTAGCAGGAGCTTTGTAGAATATGTACTAGAAAACAGCAAAATACTTAAATTCATTGAGTGGGCGAAGGATACTTACAGCCCAGATGAGTACCTGTGGGCAACAATTCAAAGAATCCCTGAAGTCCCAGGCGCGTTTTCTTCCAGTGACAAGTATGATGTTTCTGACATGAATGCCCTGGCCAGGTTTGTCAAATGGCAGTACTTTGAAGGTGATGTGTCCAAAGGTGCACCCTACCCACCATGCAGTGGAGTTCACATTCGCTCTGTCTGTGTTTTTGGAGTAGGAGACTTGAACTGGATGCTACGAAACCACCACTTATTTGCTAATAAGTTTGACACTGATGTCGACCCTTTTGCAGTGAAGTGTTTGGAAGAGTATTTGCGGCACAAAGCTCTGTATCTGCAAAAGAACTGAAACGTCTGCTCCTCTTAGGAAACATAGGTACACATATTCTACTGCAACGTACTTTAACATGTTACAGCAATCGTGGTGGTGCTGATAATGGGTATAATGACTCTCACCATGTTGGTGTGGTGCTGCTCATGCCTTGCCTTGTCCATGGACAAGGGGGAGAAAACGTGTCTTGAGTATGCCTTGTGGCACACTAAAGTTTGGAGCTTTAGGTACAAAATCAGACAGCAGTTTTTGGAAAGCCAACTATTTGGAATATTTATTATCTAGAAGTTATAATTAATGGACTCCCTTTGGCTAAACTGTTTTGAGGCATAGAAAATGCATGTTGTTCATGGTTATTCTCAATTTTTTTTTCCCATGAATGTAATGCTAGCTGGAAGAGAAAGATGAAGGGGTGGGGTACAAAGCAGCTGGACTGCACTTCATACTGAATACTAAAAGATCTCAGGTATATAACATTAGAAATTATCTAAAAGCTATGCAAAAGGGGATATGCAAAGCCAGCTGTTACTATTTTACTTAGATCTGTTTGCTGCAGTTCTGTTACATGTAATTCTTAATGCTCCTGAGAATTTTGTCTTCAGCATGGAGTATTAAAGAATTCAAATCTTTTGTATTCTTAAAGCACCCTGATATTGTGATATAAAGTTTATACACTAGTTTGTAATTACTTCTTCTCAGGGAAACTTCAGTTTTGTGCCTGATGAGATTTAGACTTGTAATTTTACATTTCTTACTGTATGGGGAGTTTTGCTTTTGTATCCAAAATTGCTGAAGTTTCTCAAAACTTAAAGAACTGCAGTAGTGGCTAAATATTACTGATGGAACTGCTGGTTTCTGCTTTCTGTCAAGCTCAACTTGCATTCCAGATCATTTTAACACTGAGTATGAAAAAAATAAAATTATTTTTTTAAATGATATTGTCTCTTCCTACAATTCAAGTCCCCCCTAAAAATATCACAAATAACTCCTAATGATGAAGGCCAAAGATATTTTTGGTATGGTTTTCCATACATGACTGAAGATAAGCCCTACCTTACCTATGTATGGTCATTTGTTCATGTGTCTGTGCTTGTTTAGGTTTAATTTGTTAATCTGATTTTAATTCCAATTAGGCCATTGCTTAGTTTAGCTACTACAGTGTGGAACAGAAGCTTGGGGATGAAAGAAGAGGACACTGTGAGGGATAATATTATTTCCTTCTGTATCAGTTCAGGTTTGTCATGCATACTGTCAGCTGTCTCATTCCTGAGATGGCAGTGGACTTCATTACAAGTATTAGCAAATGGCAAAACAGACTATTTTTTTTTTTTTATTTGTGAGCTGTTGCTGTAACTGCAGCATGTGTTTCTTACAAAGGCAGTTTGTTCTGAAGTTTCTCCTACTTAGACATTAACATAAGGGCTGCTTGCTGTTGATCATGCAAACAGCTAGGGATGCAAGAAGTTTAATCTGAAATGGAGCCTGTTTCTGCCAGTCTCTGCCTTCAGAACCACCTGAAAGCTGTTCAGGGAGTTTTCAGAAACTTTCACGTTAACAGGTAATTAAAGCCTGTGAGCAAGGCAGTTGAGGGAAATACCCTGTCTTCCCCACCCTCTGACTTTTCTACAAGAACGCTCTTGTAGACAGTTGTGCTTTACCACCTTTGCACAAGTTACAACAACCTTCACTGCATACAGTTCTGGGAATTTTGAGGAAGTAATTTTCAGCAGAAAGCAGTTTTTAAGAATTTGCACCTAGAAACAATCTGCAAAAATATCTTCTATGATACCAGAACTGCTAGTTCAAAAAGACTGAAAAAATGATGGTAAATAATAAAATATTCTGTGCAGCGGATGGACTGCTGACTCAGTTGCTTGAAATCTACTTGTCAGTTAGAGCATTTTTACCCTACCTCTTTCGGCCTGCTTTGTAATTAATCATTTCTGTAATACCCTGTCTGTGTTTCTGTTGTTAATAGTACTATTACTATAGGTAGCAAAGATGCTGCTTGATTAGATGCTTCAAATATTACTGTTTAGATGGAGTGAAGAGCGATCCTGTGTATGCTCATTGTATCTTCTGTACAGAAGGAAAAGTAAGAGAGCATAGCTGTTTAGGATACATTTGCCATAAGATAAGGAAGAATTTCTTCTGGGAAAAGTGAACTACAAAAAAAAAAAAAAAAAACTCTTAAAACCAACTAGAGAACAGTCACCCTGCTCTGGTAGAATTTAAAGGCCCAAGTCACATACCCAGCTTACACCAGCCTTCACACCGTGATCCTGTCATCCTGTGGGCAGCTCGGAGGGAAACTGGTTTGCATTTTGCCTACTGAATAACCTTTTTTTTTTTTCTTTCTTTCTTTTTAATTTTTTTTTCAGTGGTTTAAAGCTGGTTCAGTTTCTCAGTTCAGCTGACCACCATTGCTGGGAAGCAATGAGTAGCCACTGAAATTGTGGCTGAAGTACCATGTATGCTAAGTCCCCTAATATAATTTCTTTTCATAGCAGAGCTTTCTAAAAGAGCTCAGTGCATTGAAGACACTGCTCTAGTTCAGTCCCCACTTAACACATAAGCATTTTGAGTGGCATTAATAATAATAACAACCACCATTTACTTGGTTTAGTGATGATAACTGTGGTAACAAAGTATCCCGTAATACTAAGGATCTCCAGGCAGAAAGCCTTTAGGATCAAAGGATGATTTGATCCCTGAAACCTAATACTTGTGCTTTTATCTCTTGCCTGCCTGAGGTTTGGTTTGACAAGGGAGCATGTGTTTGGCTCTTGCTCCTTCCTATCGAGCACAAGAAAAAAATGACAGAAAACCTACAACACTTCCGTTATAATCAAGGTCACCAGTCAGATCACCATTACTTGGTGCATTTTCAACTGGTCTGACAATTAAAAATTGACCTAGGTCAAAGCATAAATGCAGTACAAGGCAAAAATTAAAGAAGAGATAGTTCAATATACACGTACTATGCTGATCAGGAGGATTTAATCCCTCCAGATTCAGCACTGTTGCCAGCTCTGAATTGCTGCAGCAGTTACTAAAAGTAATAAACATGATTTAATATAACTTCTGCCACAATACTTCACTTTTTAAATTTGTCTTCTTTTTTTGAAAATGATAGTGGTGGTTTTCTTTTAGTTGTGGAATAACTAGAAGAGCTAATAATGTAGGGAGTACCTCTTCAGTCAACTTAAATAAGGAAAATTTTGTAATGTAAAATGGCTTCCAAATTCCAGCTAACAATACTATTCATCTATTCCATCTAACAATACTATTGATGTTAGCTTAACATTTCAGTAATCTAGGTAAGTTTTCACAGTTTTCAAATTATCTTCTTTTCAATGGATCATTTTGGTGCATTTTAGTGCCCTAGACTACAGTGTGATAAATTAACAGCAACCTGCTTTTGACAGACAACAGCCTTCCAGGTGCCTTAACAGACATGAAAAGCAAAAACCGTTAGATTATGTTTTTGTATTTCAAATCAAGCCAGCAGACTTTTTACAGATATGCTTACTCAGTTTTTAAGAATCTGACTAATCTGATCATTTAAGTTGTTTCAGGATGTTACTGTATCTTTCTGGAATATGTATCCTAATTCTTCTGTTTTATAGCTGAAATGAGTCGGTTTTGCATACATTCTTAGCATACAGATAATAGTATGGATATTTTTTTCTTCTTGGTTCCCCCTTCCTCCCTCCCCCTCCTTTATTTTTTCACCTGTTTTTTTTTTTTTTTTGGTTTTTTTTTTTTTTTTAACCCTCTTCCCTGTTCTGGATCTGACAGTTCTTCATACAGATGTCTGTGCTTGTATTATTGTCTGCCTTATTTGCCATGCGTTAGGTACAGCATCTTCAAAGTGGGAAATACTCTGCTCAGTGCCCTCATTTAAATACTGTGCTTCTCAAACTGAGCTTTGCTGTTGGAGTCTTAAACATGGTTGCATTCTTCTAGAATCTGACAGTATTTGTTTTAGTTTGTTTTCTGTATCTATAATAGATAGCTTGACAAGAAAAAGTTAAGAAAACCAAATCCTTGAAGTAAAACAGCATATTTAAAAATATATTGTTTTCTTCCAAAAAAAACTGATGATTTTGAAATTTCCTAAGAAAATTATTAAGTTGTGTAAAAGATGAAAAAAATTCTGCTAGTAACATGTCAGGATGGGCCTTGAGCAGATGCCATCTTTTAAAATCCATGTCATCTATCCAAGACGGGATACTGGAACTCTTTCTGACAGATACAGATCTAGCTGTGTTTTTTAAAAAGTATTTCCTTTGGACTTGGAAACATAGCCTTTTGGGAGATCTACTCACATACAACTAACAGTGTTTAATTCTGTACCATGAAAGCATATTAATCTTGCATATCTTTTTTTTAAAAATTTTTTAGGTACATGGCCCCCTTAATTCTCACATTTAAAGAAGTAATATTTCAGGAATCTTTTAGCAGAAAATGTTTAATTACTAAAATCTTCTGTATCTTTGATGAAGTTAATTTATCTATAATCAAAACCCTTTATCTCTCTTCCTTTCAGACAACGTGCCTTTGATACACATGGCGATGGGGAGCAGGAATAGTCATAAGGCTTCAAAGTGTAGTCTACTAACTGGTGTGTGATAGGGAAAGTGAAAATTGTGGCTTAGCATCAACAGTTATGAGTGAGTCTAGTATATTTTGGCAAGAGCTGTGTGAATTGCTTTAGTGATGCTGGAAACAGAGAATCTCCAGTGTTGATGTGAAATCATGTTAGTATGGAAAATGTACTGGAAGAGTGCACATGACAGGTCTGTAGGTAATGCTCATAATCTCGTCTAACAACAGACTGTTGTTAATTAAACATGTTGCTTTCACTAGGCAGTTAAATTACCCCTTTGAACCATTAGATTATTAGGATGATTTTGTAATACCTCTTCTACAAGCAGGAGTTGAAATGCTGTTGACCTTAATTTTGAGTTAGTCCAAGCCACCCTTTAAGCCTTTTCAAGTTCTACAGAAATAGCAAACCTGTTTTTAACAACATACCAAGCAGTGATGTTACCCACCTGGCATGTCTTTGCTGGGCATGCAGAACAAGGAGGTGCTCTTAAGAATTAACATATGATAAGCCTTGTAAGCCTTGCATCCTGGCACATTCAATTCCTGTTGGTACAGGGGCCCCCAAGAGTAGAAGGGATTTGATTTTACACCAGAGCAAATGCAGGTGAACCTAAATTGTGACAGTGAGACCAAAAGCATTCACTCTTTCTGCTGTGCCTGTGGCACTGTAGCACTGAGCAGCTGCTGCCTGTGAGATATATAAATCCTCAGCAACAAGACAGCAATGAGAGAGCAATGAAAAAATAAATATCCAGACTACACAATTAATTTATATCTTCTTCAAGCACTTCTAATAGAAGGCAAAATACAAGTACCACACATACTCTTCCCTCTCTCTCTCTTCTTCCTCCCTCCCCCCTAAATTTAATTCAAATAGCTGCTATGCCAGGAAACCCTGCAAACAAAATATTTCACTGAGATAATGTCACAGCTCCCTAGGGCAACAGACCTTTGGAGAGCTCTTGTTCTCTTCAAATGGCCAAAATCAGAAGGCCAAAGAGAAACTTCACTTTGTTTTCACAGCAATTACTCAAACCATTTTCCTTTGCTGGTTTTTAAACATTTCTGCCTGCCTTAGTTACACAAGTAACTGAGGGCACAGAGAAGGAGGGTCTGTTCCTCCAGTCCCAGTATCTCCAGTCTCATGGGCTTTCTCCTTCCTTAAAACAAGACTTCTCCCACCCCTGCCTCCTTCAGAGTTTCCTACCTTCTTTTCTCCTCCTGCCATGATCTGTGAAGAGAGGGCACATGTGAAAGAAACACTAAGAGACCTTCTAAACATTACTTTAGCTGGCCAAGGTACAAAGTGAAGTTTCAGGGAAACTAGTTTCAGATTAATTAGATCTAGCATGTGAGGGGTGACTCTGTTTCTCAACTTGGTAGCTATTTTTAGCTTAATTTTTTTGTAAATTCAGCATGTCAGACACTATTAGGAGTAACTGCTTTTGCATGTCTGCCTTTTATTTGGCAAACTACATTCTGCTAGGATTTTATTTTTAAAGTCACATTGCTTTTACCTATTAATGTGTCCAAATCTGCCATCAATATAGAGGACTTGACCTTTGAAGGTTGAATTTTTACTAGTAGCCTGAAGAATTTTCAGAAAATTCTAAATCTGCCAGACTGGCAGTGCAACCATGTAATTCATGTACTTCAGTTAATTTGGATGAAATGAGAACACAAACCTATTTCCATCAACTGAGCATCTTCCTAACATTAACATTTTTTAAATGTGGGAAAATCCTCCACAAGGCTACTTTCACAAACCTAAGATGAATGACACAGACTGGAACAGTCTCTCGAAAAATTGGAAATATGCTAAGAGCAGAAAACACTGAAAAGAAAGTGACAGAGCAGAACAGAATGACAAAATATCAGAACACACAGCTCTTTCCAAGGTGCTACAGTCACCTGTTGCTTTACAGCCAGTGGATGTTAAAAAGCATATTTGAACCAGCTGCTTGAGGGAGGGCAGTGATTTAGTGACAGATTATGAGGTACTTGGTGGCTTTCAAGTGAGCTGTCAACATACCCGTGCCTGCAAGCCCAGCTAGTCTGCACCCAAGGGTGCTGAGGATGCTGTCTGGCATCCTCAAAAGGCTGTTCTCCTTCAGCTCTGAAGAATCATAGAGACTGGAGAAGGCCCCAAATGGCCAAGGTAAAACAGACATTGTACCCATCTAAAGGAAGGGCAAATGGAACAATGAGGAACTGCAGGCTGATTGTTTCATTTTCAGCTCCTGGGGAAAGCATCTCTGAAGGAAAAACCCTTAGGCAAATACAAGCACACAAGGCAGAAGATGGAGACTGACTAAGTGATGTCTGATCTGGTGATCATCTATGACAAAGTGGTTGGGTTTGTGGATGAGGCAAGAGCGGTAGCTGATGCTGCCCTGGTTGTACATGAGTAAGACTTCAGCAGACACTGGGAGAAAAGGCAGCAAGCTGGATGGGAGGAGGGCAGCTTCAAGGTGTCTGCTCGGCCTACAGGGAGGTTACAGGGGGCTAGGATTTTTTTACAATAGTTGCCACAAGTAGAAACAGGAGAGTTTTCAGCTAGAGAAAGCAGGCCTCAGGAATCTCCATGGCATGGTAATTAAACAGTGGGACATGCTACCTGGAGAGGCTGTACCACCTTTCTCCTTCATGGATTTCAAACCCCAGTGAGACAAAGCCCTGAGCAACCATGTCTGACCCCACAGCTAAGCCTGTTTTGGGCAGGGGATTGAGTTGGGAGACCTGCTGCATTCCACATCATTCCATATAACTGTTTTCCTGTGTTCTTACAAAACTACTCCAGAAAAGTAAGAGCCAAAGAAAAATATTTCCAAAGTCAGATAACCTATTACTTACAAACCAAATGTTTTAAATAATATGTAATACCAGAGGTTTGCTGTAACTCATTTTCCCATGTTGCATGTATCCACTTTGTCACCCCACAAGTATCAGTCCCCACAAAGTCCCAGCATATTGGTTTTCACCTGTTATCTTATTTTTAACTCAGTATTCCTTTCACAAGAATACTGCCATATCTGTCTGGGATTGTGTCAAATGATTGCTTACATGAATGACAGTTTCACTCTGAGAGGCCCAGGTTGCTTGCTGCATGTATTGTGATGGTATCTCCCCATTACTGGCAGTCACATTTCAGAGACTCACATAGCCCAGAAGAACTGGGAATAGTAGGGATTTTTTTGATGAATGAAGACACATAGCACTTTCTGGTTCTGTTGTAACCACCATCTGGCTTTGCTCACACCACCAAATGAAGCCATGAACTAATCCATTTGTGAGATACAACAATGGGATTATAGGAAATATTTCCTCATTCTTTCTTGGAGCGCAGTTAGAAGGAAAATGAGTCTGCACTTGTACAAATCTCACTTTGGACACGAAGAAGAATGTGCACAAGCAAGTCAATCTTCTATATATGTCTCTAAGAAGGTATTTGGCTTTTGGCTACTTAAATATTGTTTAGTAGCTATAATGATGAAGTTGCTACTTCATCAAAGTAGCTGTGATAATGAACTGTAGGAGAGCAATTCTGTTTTGTGTAATTATTTTCATGTGTACTCCATCTTCCTCCAGAAAGTCTGTATGTCTGGACTTGTAAGGTACTTTTATGAACAACTGTAAGAAAGGCTAGATACGTGCTTGATTGTGTAGCTTGCTATCTCTTTGGACAGAAGCTGATATGTAAAATAGTTTAGACTGAAAAACCACATTATAGAGACCTTTGATGGGAATTTACTCTCTGATATATAGTCGAAAAATCCCAAGGAAAATCTTGTCTTAAAGTTTGTACATCAGAATATATCAGCGGTGGTATTATTATTTATATAAAGGCATTGGGGTTATAGTAGTGTAAATGGCTTTTGGCAGAAGGCAGTATTTGGTTTATGTTTGCTAAGTGCTACTCTCTTTAACTGCTGGGTAAAAAAAGGAAAAATGACTCTACCAAAATTATTTCAGTTTCTGCTGAGTGCTCTGTGTCATTTGTTGGCAAAGGTAATGGAAGGAAAAATATCAGCAACAAAAAGTGACCATGGTTTTTTAACCTTAACAGCATTGGCTCAAATTTTCTTTCCCATATTTGCTACTGCCAAAACTGTAGGAAAGGACTATGATACAATTAATATTTCATGCTGCTAGCCTAGGACAATTCTTAAAAAGAAATGAAAGCACCTAATGTGGTACACTGAATAGTTATGTTCAAAATTACATCCACGTCCCACCACACCTCAAATTAGAGGCATCTTGTTTCCATCACCATCTTATCTTTGATCCTTCACATGTGCATTTACACATCTCCCATCTGGCTCAGACCATACAGTACAGTCAGCAACTGATTAGTTTTAAAGTCTGAACAAAGACATATGCCGTAAGCACGCTCAGAAGGCTTTCCTTTTCTTCCCCTCCCTGTGTGAGAACAGCACACACACTCATTTTTTGAAAGAATGAGAAATACAGGTCGTTGTCTATGCAAGAATTTGATCTCTTCTCAGAAGAAGTCAGCAGTTCTGTAATTCCAAGTGGGTTAAAGACAAACCCTTCTCCATACTCTCTGCTGCCTTGGCCAGCCCCATGCAGTTGGTAATTTCCTATGCTGGCTGTTCATGAGGTTTATGTAGCTTTGTGCTAATCTCAGATAGGGAATCAGGCACATAATGCCAACATCCCTTTCGGAAAACATTTTAAATACAGCCCACTGTGTACATCTTCACTGATGTTTGCAGATCTTTGTGCAGATACTGCATGCTATTTACACTTTGTAACTGCTAAGGAGGAAGTGTCACTGGGCTTGTCTGACACCACATTCCTTTTATCTTTCTCTGAGGTTGTGGTACAAACTAATCAATATCAGAGGCCCACTGCTAAGCTGGAAGAGTGGCTCAGAGTGATTGCAAGTCTCAAGAACTGACATCTGAAGAATGCCAGGCAGGAGAAGTCAGGAAAACACAACAAAGCAATGCAAGTTACAGGAGCCTGCACCCTGCATAGTTTCAGAAAGGAAAGTTTATCAACCTCAAAAGGCTTATGCAAATAAACCTCAGCTGGAGAAAAAAAACAACCTTTACTACCCTGCCTTTTAAACTTCTCTAGTTACCAGATAGAAGCTTCTCTATTTTTAAAATGGCAAAATAAAAACGGTAGAATAAATTTTCAGACTTGGTGTTAAATTAAAATCTGCAAAAAAAGGATTAGGCTGTTGGATAAAACACTCTCAAATAATACTTAAGTATATGTCAAGAGGCCCTTGGCATTTTTCCTCACAGAATTGATTCCAGTGCTGCAGTTCAATAAGCAAATCCTGGTTTCAGAGCTGCTTAGTCCACATTATCACATTATTTCTGCCACAAGGGAGTCCAGCTGCTGGCAGATTTGGGACTCTGCTGCGATCTAATTCCTGTGGCTCTACAGTGTATTTTATGAAGATTCACACAGTACCTTTTTTGTTAGACAGAGAACATCAGCAGAGGCTTGCAAAACAGTGACTTCTAGGGAAATTGAAATTATCTACACTAACTTAGAGACCAAAAATGTCTTAAAAATAAGCTGTGAAAAGCAGAACAAGTGATGAGACTCTGCTTAGCACAAGCACTTGCTTTTTTTCACATAGCAGGGAGACGGTAAGAAGGGACAGAAGATTCAGTGTTAGATGTGAAGTAGAGAAGTGGCTAGGGAAGCCCATGGAAACCTTGCAAACACAATAGTATAGAAAAGAAAACGGCACAGATCCATTCACTTTTTCTGGAGTCCTGGCCGTGGACACACACTGAGTGGACACTCAGTGAGGAGAAAAAGATGAAAAAAAATCCTCAATATGACTTTTTACTGGAGTTAAATATTAACTTGTCCAGAGGAAGTAAAAGGCAGCAAAATAGCACAGGGTTATTGATTTCGGTGTAACTTTATCCAAGTGCCCTACTGTGGCCAGTGCAATATAAACAAATGGGAAGACAACCACTTCCTCCAAAAAAACTACATCCAAAAAATCACAGGGCACTGCACTAAAAGGCAAGGGAGGTGAAGAATATATTTTGTTATACTGAGAAACACAGAATGAGAAAATAATGTATAATAAAATCATAAATAGACTGGAACTAGAAAAATAGAAAAAATCCCAACAATCCCAAAACAGGAAAACAGGAAGGCTGACAAAAGGAGGAATAGAAAAAACTGGTAAGAGGTAATGATAGTAAAATGGCAGGATATGGTGGAAGAAACTCCAATGAAGTTTTGACATTTTAAGAAGTAGGCCATTCTGTCTGTACCCATCCTGTCCACCTCAGCAGTGGTGAAGCATTATAAATGACTTGATATTGTACTTGGGGGAAACTGCAAGTTTTGGCTGGGACACTAGTGCACAGTTAGGAGGCAGTGATTCACACCACAGCGCTGCTGAGCAGGTGCTGCATGCCAGGCTGGCGGTCAGGCTGCGCTGAGCCACACTGTGCCATGTCACACCGTGCCACACACCTTCCTCCACCACAGCTTTGTGTGGCGCTGGAGGAGCCTGTGGGCAGCTCCCACTCAGCGCTGTTGGTAAAGCCCTGTGTTTTAACAAGAAATTCTGTGGAATTTCTTTTTTACAGTAGAAATTATGAATAGAGTTGCTTTCTCGTTAGGAAATCCTGCAACAGCTTGAATGACTGTCAGGGGTCACTTGCATGCTCTCTCTGTCATAAATAGGGTCAGTGGAGTGTCTTGCTAAGAAGTACCATTTTGAATCATACCTTACAAGATCTGCGTGTTTTTTGTTATGGGGGATGGCAACAGACCCGCACCTCCAAGGCAAAACCTGAAGCTCTAAATGAAAATCACTCTAAGGAACTAAAAGCAGCAGATAGTTAAAAAATTAAAATATAATAAAGCTACAATCTTTCCACTAACCTCCCCAAAACAACTAACGAAATCTCCTCTCACCTGCAAAGTAGTATGTATGCATTCAGTATAAATGACATCAGGCAGTGTAAAAATATTTGGCAGTAAATTGAAATAAAATCTTTTTACAGGCACCAGGGGCCTCTCCTCCCTGGAAAGTTAAATTTCTAGCTTACCTAAAATGGAACAACTGTTTGGGAAAATCTTTCCCTGTGGAAAATTAATTCAATGTAATATTGCCTTTGTACTTTTTAGAATCTAATTCTGAAACAAGCCCATACACACTGACTTCTACTAAACAAACAAGTCTGAGATAGCTTCACAAACGGATTAGTGCAGATCAGCATGCTCATTTCCATCTGAAAGCTGAAAGAACAGGAAGTTAAGCGTCACACATCAATCATCTTATACAATGACATATCTCTTGCACATAGTCATATCCTAGTGTTTCCTCACAAATCATCCATTATCTTGTCTAACCCATAACAGGAAGTCCTCTGGTAGTTACATAGCACTCACCTGGTCTGCTCTTTGGGCCTAAAAGTAAAATAAATTGAATTTTTGGATTTACTACAACCAGACAGCTAAGAATGCTTTTCTTCATTTGGGAGAACATGCCCTGTTTACTACAGCAATTTATGAGATACTGTAATCTGGCCTTTTTTCATGAGACATACAGTCACTATAACTAGTATTAGAATAGATTCCAGATACTTCACATGCAGTAAATGGAGATCAAACTACATTATGCTTATTATGCTTATACTGCAATAAAAAAAATTTATCCTCTGTAACCTCAGCGCAGGGGTGATTTCAAGGTCACTCCAAGGTTAATGTACAAGATTACAACGTGCAAAGTTAATGTACAAGTTAATGTACAAGAGTACAAAACCAGTCCCAGCAAAGACTTGAATCAATGCAAGAGATCTCAAAATTCCTTCCTATTGCATATAGGCATGGAAATGCACTGTCACAGAAAAGCAGGACTGAGGGAGAGTCATGGAGACTGCAGCACTGCCCAAGCCTTCCTGCTACTGCCAGCTCTGCAGATTTAGCCGAGCTCTAACTTTGGGTGCGGCAGCTGCTTCCCAGCGCAGTGGTCTCCTGGGGCTGCACACAAGTTTGATGGTGGCCAGTCAGGCACAGTGAGCGCTGGAGAAACACACAGTAACCTTGTCCCAGGGGGCAGCCAGATGGGAGAGTGAACAGGGGACATCCTGCAACTCGAATGAGGCAGGAGTGCCGCAGGCTGGGGAACGATGTGCTTTGTATTTTTTCTGCATTGATGCTGAGTTGCTCTTGGTGTGACAGTTAAGATGGATTTGACAGTTAAGATTTCAGCTATCTCCACTCAAAAATACACATACCTTGTTAGATTTAAAAATCAGAGAGTTCTAGGTATCTTAACAATTAGTTTAAATGTTAAAATACTTTTTGTTCAACAGAAATGGAAAAGGATGAGAGTAGAAGTGGGTTACAGCCATCTACTTGTGGCAAGCCAAACAACCAAACATATTTTAATTTGTATATGACAGTGTTATCTTTTCTCTGCTAGGCTGCTAATCATTAGCAGTAGCATTGCCACAAGGATTGCACAGTTGTCTATTCTTGCAACCACAAGTAAAGAAATATTAAAACCCACTGAACAGAGAGGGTGACAGACTAACTTCAACAGAGCCAAATAAGATCTGTCTTATTTACCAGAAGATTTTCAAACAGGAGCCTTTTAGCTAACAGCAACCAGCTGCCCTCGTCTCACTATTCTTTCACCACTAAAATTTTCTCAAGTTCCTGCATTTTATCTTTATCCTAATTCTTCCAGCATCATGTAGCATCACATGTGGACATGTGCATTTTTTGCAATATCAGACTTTTATAAAACTTAAAAATTAGGCATTTTAAAATAGAATAGTACATTATTTTCATCACAAACTTAAAAAAATTAATGTAGTCTTATGCCTTCATTCAGTGTAGACCTGCATAGCAATCCATACGTTTAGTTAGACACATACCTGTGCAAACACATACAGAAATTAAAGAACAGGCACAATGCCCTGACAACAAAGAGAGGTTTCATTGCACTGTACAATGCATAATGTTTCAAATGCCCACTGCACTGTTTTTTATTTCACATGCAACATTTGATTTCACATACAAGACTGACAGAAGAGTACTGTGTGCCTCAGTTTCCCCCACACACTTTCCAGGGAAGAGGACATATGAATTTGAATGCTCAGATCCTGAAAAGGACATTTGTAGGTGAATATGTGTTCACAGAGCAGACATTCTAGCTTACATATTAAGGAAACCAAGCTGTGATGCAAAAGAAAATCTCCTTCAGCCCCATCTATAGGGATTTACTTGTCTCACCTGTATCTGGATCCTCACTCAAGCAACAGATAAGTATTAAGCAGCTCAAAATCAGGTAGTTTTGGGTAGCAACTGAGTAGTGGGTAGGTCAGGTTGTAGAAACAAACAGATGGCACTTAAGCGATCATCCAACAACAAGCTGTCTGAACCTTGCTCTACCTATGTGCAATATTTAGTGGCTCTAATTCAAGGTTAAACTGACAGTCCTCAGAGGAAATACAATCCCAAACCCACAAACATGCCAAGCCCTTTGCACCTATCTTACTTTGAATCAGTATCTTCTAGTTCAAACATGTTTTCCTTTCACATTTCTTCAGTCATCTGTTTATTTGCCTTGTCCTGGACACAGGAACAAGCCGTCTGGAACAAACTGGTCTCGGACACCATCTCATCTGTCACCTCATCTGGACTGCTGAGGACACCTGTAATGTATTTTTGGCTTCAAAAGTCACATTACTTGGCTGTAACATGGTGCACAAGAGGACTTTATGCTAGCCTAGATGCTATGGGTAATTTTAACTCCATTTGCTTTAACTGGTCTTAAGCTTTGCATCTTCCTTGTTCTTTACATACTAGCAGCCTCAGAGAACACTATGTAGCTTAATTTCATTCTTCACATAGTTGAACATTTGCTTATTTCCAGCTCCCTTTCTCTCCCCATCTGGTAATAAATGATGGGAAGTCCTGTCAGCAGTTGCAATATCTTTGGGAAGTTTGATGCCTGTAATTTGTGTCATGTATATTACCCACTTGTAATTTGTTATGATGACTGATGACTTCTTCAAAGACCTTCTAGGCTCAACTACTTGCACTCTAGCACTCTAACACTCACAGCAACAGGCTGAACAGAATAAGGATTCATCCTGTTTCCTTTGCAAGTATATAAAATAATCCCAATCCTATTTATAAATCCAGGGTAAAGAAAGATACCTGCAGATGTTTTCTACAGGGAATAAGATCAATAACTTGACTAACTCCATCTGGGTAGCAGTACTTCGTATTCATCAGGCTTTGTTCCATTCATAAACTGAAAGAATTACTGTGCTGGTTTTGGTTGGGGTAGAGTTAATTTTCTTTCCAGCGGCTGATATGGGGCTGTGTTTTTGATTTGTGCTGAATATGGGGTTGATAATACAGAGATGTTACTGTCATTGCTGAGCAGGGCTTACCCACAGCCAAGGCCTTTTCTGCTTTTTGTGCTCCCTGCTGGTGAGGAAGCTGGGGGTGCCTGGCAGGCTGGGAGGGGACACAGCCAGGACAGGCAACCCAAACTGACCAAAGGGATATTTCAGATGATATATCATGTTCAGGATATAAAGTGGGGGAGGGAAGGTGGAACAGGGGTATATTGGGACTGATGGCATTTGTCCTCCCAAGTCACATGTGATGGGGCCCTACTCTCCCAGGGATGGCTGAATACTTGTCTGCCCATGGGTAGGGCTGAATGAATTATTTTGCTTTACCTGTCTGTGTGACTTTTGCTTTCCCTGTTAAACTGTTTTTATCTCAACACGAGTTCTCTAGCTTTTACTCTTTTGATTCTCTCCCCAGTCCTGCTGGTGGGGGAATGAGCGACTGGCTGTGTGGAGCTTGGCTGTTGACTGGGGTTAAACCATGACAATTACTCACACAGCAAAAGACAAAAAAAAAGACCCAAGAGAAGACAGAACTTAACATGGCAGAAAATAAGTATTAATATTAAAGAATTAAGTACATTAAAAAAAAATTCAAGGGCAACCATGAAAAAAGGTCATGTACTGGTAGGGTAAGAAGTAATGGCTTTAAACTGAAAGAGAGCCGATACAGTTCAGGTACTCGGAAAAAATTCATCACTATGAGGGTGATGAGGCACAGGAACAAGTCACCCTGAGAAGTTGTGGATGCCACCCCTGAAAGTGTTCAAGGCCAGGTTAGATACACTGAGCAACCTGGTCTAGTGTCCCTGTGGGTAGGAAGTAGATGGTATTTAAGGTCCCTTATAACCCAAACCATTCTGTGATTCTATATGTGGACATTTGTGAACTGAGCCAAATCTGAGGTAAATAATTCTGGCTTTGTTTTTAGTTTTTCCATGACTTTGCATCAGGAATATCATCATCAGTAGATCAGGACAATTTTTTTATCATATGAAAAAGGTCTTGATAAAGCAGTGATCAAAAGAGCTTTGTATTGCAAAATGTTGTTCACTTCCCATCAAGTTTTCCATGCAGCATCTGACTTTATATAGCACTTTAAAAGATTTATCCCAGATCTGTCTCTACTGATATCAATCCCATGCTATTTTCTTTTCGTTGTGGTTTTCATTGTGGTTTCATCGTAAATAAAACCTACCTCTGCAGCAGTACTTCCTGTTGTACTTCCTGATGTACAACTACAGTGCTGATTTCCCCATATGCAGAAAAGGACCTGTCCTGCATTTAACCTTGTTAATGAAAGATGAGAAAAAATTGTTTTTCTTGGCTGAACATTTGGTTATTAGTTCAGTCCACAAACCATAAGGGATGTTTGTTTAAGGCTCATAGGAGAGTAGAGGTCAGAAAAAAAAATTATATTAAAAAATTTTTAAAGTTTAGACTAATTTTCATGACATATAGGGTTATGAAAAAGAAAGAAAACCTGTTTCATAAGTTACAAACCAAGAGCTATCAGGAAATTCCAGATCCACAGATGTTCCACAAGTGCCGGAAGGGTCACTCTATTTTGTTTAACATCCTTTTAGCTTTAAAAGGGATGTAGTAGCTTTTTACATTTATTAACCAACATTTATATTTCACTTTTTAGGCTGTTGGGAAATACTTACAAATGCTTACACAGAAATGTGTATACCTTCTTAAATATTTCATTGATCTAATTTTTACAGAGCACTCTGTCTTTCTAGGATAATTTTTTTCAGATATGTATTTCTATGAACAATGAATTTATTTTAGTTATAAAATCAATCTCAGTGCTAGCCGTCTGTAATAGATCATTTCACTCTTTAGAAACTTCACTGGCTTCAGTCAGCGTTTCTGAATGCTGCTAAACATGCTGACTGCAGAAAAACAATAGAATATTTAGATTTAGCCAGGTGTTAAATGTTAAGCCACTGTAAGTCACTTTATTGTCCTCATTACAAGCTAGTTCCTTTCTGTACACAAAAACGAAAACAACTCCCACGCCAAATGTTCAATCAGTAGTAGCACTTCAGCCACAAAACCTTCAAACTGGTGATAATCTTGGAAGTCGTTTCCAAGTGAAAGGATTCTGTGATCTGTGAAATGACCCCTGATTATCTAAGGCTCTCCAGCTGTCCAGAAAGCTGCAGGGCCATGGCACAAACCTGCTTGCTCTGAGGCTCATCCCAGCATTTCTGCTGCCACTGCCTCCACAGCTGCTGCCATTGCCACATCTCTTCCCACTCCATTCTCAGGAGGGGCAGCAACACAACACCAGATGAGGGCAGTAGCACTGGTGATGCCAGCAACAAGAAGGAAATTATGGACAACTGCAGAGCTGAAGACTGGAGCAGCAGCAGAGGTGTCCAGAGAGGAATGAAACTGAACCTAAATGTAAAATAAAATGCTATTTAATTAAATAGAATCCAGCAAGCTGCAAATGGGCTTTAAAATTATTTGTGCACAACATACTACAGTACAGTAGTGGTTTTAAATACACTTGTTTATAGCAAATGGTAACTATTTCTGTCACAACTTTAGTAAACAAGAGGCAGTCATGGTGCCTTTCAAGAATGGGAATGTGTCATGAACCGTCCCAGTTCTCATTTTCTCACTGACACATTGGGCTTTCTGAAGTTTTTGTGCCTAAATGTGAAACTTTTCCTTTCCTAGATTTTTAAAAAAATTGACCTGTGTTTCTGCAGAAGCTTTCCTGGATACCTAGATTCAATGTTTAAGCCATAGGTTGCCCATTATTTTGTCAGGTCTACTCTCAATGAACTATAACTGTCTGGAGGAAAAATACGTATTTATTATGCACTATTTCCCCTGTAAGGGATTAGTCATGGCAAAGATGGGTAGCAATTGTATCCTTTTTAATCATTTTGGCATCCCATCCGTCTGTACTTACACACAGTGCCCTGTTGTGCTAGGCTGTCCAGGGCACAGCATCACAAACACCTGCCATATGCTGTGATTGTGAACCCTTCAAGGAAACAGGAGAGCCAGTCTAATAGCCAGTACTGTTTGGAAGCAAGAAATAACACTTACCCAACTTTCTGCTCTGGTTTTGGTTTTGGAATACAAGTTCTCCATGTCAAATCCCCAGGATCCCCACTGACTTTAAAGCAAGCTGCCTGAATTAGCATGGGCAATCCTCAGGAAATGCTTATCACATTGAGTAAATTCCCATTATGTTTTGTCTGTTTACATGGAATAGATCAGTTTTTGCAACTCTCCTTTTAAATATGTTTAACATTTGTAAATAGCTTGGCTCTCCCAAGTCAGAGACTCTAGCCCAGACAGCTCACTTCATCCATCCAAAGGGAATTCACTGATGTAAAGGGCGTCTCAACTAACTATGACATGATCCTAAAGTCACTTCTGTTCACTTCAATCTGGAAATGAGGATTCAAAGCAAAGCAATTATACAGGCCTGACTAAAATGACACAGACTTTCCTCCTGTCTAAATGAATGTGAACAAGAGTAAAACTGGAGAAAAATAACAGTTCTGTTGAAAAGTCCTGAGCACATGCCCATGGAAACTTTTAAGAGGCTAATAAATAAGACCATCTGAGTGAAAGAGGCTTTTATTCTCAGCTTGAGACTGCAGTGGGTGAAACTGATACCCAGCCAAATTAGTATCAGGCACTCTCAACAGAACTGAACTCTCTCATTTAGTAGTAGCTACTACTGTTCTGAAGTAAAAGCTTTAGCTAGTGTGTGATTAATACTGTATATTGATTTGGTGAGAGCACCAAATGAATGAAAAAGGATTTAAAAGGTAATTGTATCTGCCAGCTTGAAGAACTACTTTCCACATTTGATGAACAGAACAGCAAACAGAAGACAGGAAGTCTCTGAAGAGAAGCCAATTAACGTGTGGAAAAAATGTATGCACTGGAGGCAGGTACTGAGATAAGTAAGCCAGCTGAGGTTGCCTTTGTGCTAGTGAGCAGCAGCAGTCAGTGGGATCACCCTCCTGCCACAACCTCCAAGACAATGCACTCACTTTTTAAAATATAGCTGACTGTTAAAAACAAATTTATAGTACATCACAATGCAAGGACATCAGTACTCTGCCAACATGTAGCATCTTCTCTACATTTCCCATCTTAACTGGTTAGTACTTAGAAAAGAAATCATCTATGAATGTCGAGAAACCCCAGACTGGATTATGTAATTTTGTTTTCACACTACTGATGTTGCCCCATTTACAGCCAAGAACAAAAGTACATGCAACTTTTAAAAAATTATAAACTAAAATCCATGCAGAGACATTTAACCTTCAAAAGACGTTAGCTGACCACTCCATCACTATTGAAGTTATGACCAGTGTGGCTACAAATTAAATTAAGTTTGTTATTTGGTCAAAGTCACAAAAAAAGAAAGAAGCAGAACTCCAGATGTAGTAAACTTACTACATGAAGCTAAGCTTCATCCTAGCATTCATAGAAAGAGCTTCTGGTCACCAATATAAGTGTTCACATTTTAGGAAATGGGAGAGGTTAGAAGGTTGTTTTCAGCTGCACACAGCTGCATTGACTCATTCTGAAAAGTTTTTGTCAAGATGAGTATACACATACTAACTTGTACTACTTATCAGGTACTCCCCACCTACCAGTAGTAGAAATGCTAGCAAAAAACTTTAGGGCATGCTAGCTTTTCTACTAACAGTAATAATAGATGGCTCCTTCTGTCTTTGAAATAGAGGATTATTAATAAAAAGAATGACTAAATTGTTTGGGGACTGCAGTAGGACTAGATGAACACATAAAAATAACAATATGATTCACCTTTGAGCTAAAGGAGTCTGAGTTCACTGTTCCAGTTAAGCAATCTCTTCTTAAAAAATGTCAGAGTCTTCAGATTAGTAGGTACTTTGAAATACACTGTGGGTTTTTTTGTCCAGACTACATTTAATCTGGTGCTAAGCACAGTGTTACCTAATTCACCTTTGCTCATTGGAAGTGTAAGCAATGGAACATGGTGGTATGCTGGTGATCATCAAAGGCAGGTACAGCAGCTTATAAATACAGTAAAGCATTCTGCTGACAAAAATTACAAGCTTTTCTTATTCCTTATTTCTTTCCTTATTCCTTCCTGAACTTTGTCTCCCACATTGTTAAAATGCTACCTTAAGGAAAAGAGGAATCCATCCTCCTGAGTCTGAGACCAAGGCAAGGGGAAATCCTGTAAGATTTTCACAGAGTCACATTTTTAATGTTTTGTCTAAAGCTGTGCTATCCCATTTGTTATGCCACTAGAATAGCTACACATCTACTTATCACACAAAGATATTTTAAGAATAATACACCTAATGCTTATCAAACACTGAGGCCTTCGCAGGCTGAATACTGCCAGTGGGTTTGGGGATCTACTTCCACAAACGTTCCTCTCCCCAGAACAGAAGTAAAAAAATAAACATTAAAAGGACATTTAATAGAAAGGGTAAGGAAGTAAAAGTGAAGGTAATGCACAGAATAACTGGAAAACTATGTAGCCAGTATCGAGATGTGAGACTTCTGAAACTGAAAAAGTCTCACTGGGGAAGGGCAGAAAAACCTGCAACCAGACTTTTCCTGGGGGATTTGTATACCTGTAGAAATTGAGCCAAACAGCTTGAATTCAACACTGTTGCCAGCAGCTACCACATATTTGTTACTTATTGCAATTTCCCCACCTCATAATGACCTGCTTGTCCCAGGCAGAAATATAGTTCAGCAAAACTTCAAACTTACAGGAGTTCGGTTACTTTTATAAAAACTATTTCCTGAGCTAAATCCCATTTTATAGATACTGGGTAATGTCTCAAATGAAGGTGTATAAGAAAGCCTCATACAGAAGTCTTGCAATAGTATTTTTACTAGGTAGCAGACTATTTGTATAATCCAGACCAGTTCAAAACTAGTTTCTATCGAGTAGCAGTTTTCTCCTTAAGGAGCATTGCAGTAATAGGTAGAACAGTCTTTCCCATGTTTCACTGCAGTTAGGATAGACTATTGCATTGTTAATAGAACAGCCAGAGAATGTAGGTGTGTAAGTGTACTGGCCCTAGGCTGTTATTTTGCTTATGCAAATAGTTACAACCTATTGCACACAGTCTCAGAAATGCAAGAACAGGAAGAAGCTGATCCAGAAGGCCAGAGAGCTCGAGGGGGAAGGGAGTGCTGTGGGACAGCAGCAGCAGGACAGTGTACGGCCACAGGCAGGAGTGAACCTGGCAGCTGGTAAAGAGCTGCTCAGATAAAATGCTCACTCTAAACAACAGCCTCTCTGCAGGCTCTCTTGGGAAGCAGGAATTGCCCAAGCCTGGTGTACGTGAACCAATAGTGAGGGAAAGGCATTTGCTGCCATAAGCTGTGAGCTGAGTAAATTAGGCTTCTGTCTTTCTGAGCCACTGCATGGTCTTGAGGGAGAATTCTTAGGAACAGGGGAAAAAACACTCCTTTATACATGTATTTACTTTTAAATCGTGATCTGGCTTTACAGGAAGAAGCTACCAAAAAACAGACACGGTCAGGTTTTCACTTTTCTTGTTAATATACTCAGAAAAATCTCAGCTTCTCAACCTGGATCCCCAAATTACTAATTTTTATTTTTGATTTCCCATCTGCACCCAGTTTCTAACTCTTGAGTGATCTTGGAACAGCTGACAGAAATGTCTCTCTGATGAATCTGTCTGCTGGTGACTGTGCACACAGAAAACTTGTGCTCCCCAAGCAGAGGCATTGAACAGGCACCCTGTAAAACCCTGTAAAAATGATGCGCAGTCAAAGTTTGTTCAAGTTCCTGGATAGAGCTTACTAAATATAAAAAAAAAACCACTGGAGACCCACAGAATTTCCAAGTTATTCATGTCAATATTCATATCAATACTGATGTGGAAATAATCTGGAGTTTTCTAAATACATTAAAATGTTTTTAGATTTGCCCCTTTTTTTTATGAAGGAATTAGATTTGTTTGCTCTCTTCTCCTCTTTCTTTTCTATCAGGTGTTGTTAGGGATACTTGTGTTGACTTCCTTATTTGTGTTTCTTTAATGAAGACAGAATGTCCAGGTACCCAGCAAGCTCAGTAATTCACAAAAACAAAATCCTAGGTGAAAGCAGCACAACACAAGATTTTCTCTCACAAATTATGCCTTAAGTTTTAGCTTTCGTATTCTTCAGATTCTGTGCTGCTTAGGTGTGTAGCTCTTGCACATCTCTATTAGTCTTCACCAATAACTCTGAAAGGCTGTCACACATCTGCTCCTCCATGCACACCACGAGGATTAGTGGAATGACAAATCAACCTGGTTAAACCAGGTACCAGTATATGGAGTAGGTTCCTCATGGCCTCCATGAGAGGAGGACACCTACCACGGGGCGAGCTCTGAGCACTTGCAGAAGCTACGTGGCCTCCATGCTTCTCCTCCCATGGGAAAAGAGGAGGTGCTAGAACCATATGGGCACCTCATGGACTTCAGATCTGGATGTACGGAAGTGAAAAGAAACCAAAACAGGCAGACCCTCCAAAGCTTTTTCCTCCCCATGAATTTACAAAATCTTTCTACAATTCACACTAAGAATAAAAAAAAAAACCAAAGCAAATAGCACTGAGATGTTGCGTTACCAGGTGGTGAATTATCACTGAAATAAAGTTAAAACTAAAGAACCACTATGCATTTTTGCAGTACACCTGAAGAAATTCATAGATTTATTCTCTTGGGCATAAAAATGGCTGTGTTCCTGGGACATCTAACCTGACATGCAGCACACCATTAGACCATTGCTCTACCATTGCAGTAGAGCAACAGATGTAGATCTTTCAAAGCTTGAAAGCAACATAAAAGCGTGAATGCAATATAATCTTTCTCAACTCTGTCTCTGTTCATAAATTTATGCAGCTATACATATGCATATATATCTATTAATAGGCGTCTACTGTAACACATCATATCACACCTGTCTACCTAGGTGAGCTGTCACCACTCTGTTTCACAATCTCTGAGCTTCAGATCACTAAGGATTCTGAGAAACCTTCTTGTCCTTCCTCAAGATTCCCACTGCACCACATTCCTACTTCAAGAGAAAGTACTTTTAAAAAGTGCTGTTTGAATCAGAAACATGGAAAAACTAAGCCATTCATCAATAGTAATTATTTATTTGAAATTGGCATAAAGTTAGGAAGATTATAAATGGAAGAAGTGCTGGTGAATGGCAACAGGCAAGTAAAAACACCTAATATGGATTATTATTATTATTATTAGTATTAGTAGTAGTATTTTTAGTAGTATATTATTATTAGTAGTAGTAGTAGTAGTAGCAGTAGTAGTAGTAGTAGTAATAATTATAATGATGATAATAATAACAACAACTTACCAGGCTAAGCAAACCAGAGAGGAAAAAATCCAGAGTAAGCTATTAGGGATGAAAAGACTGTCTATTCTGGGTTCTATTCAGCATTCACAAAAAAAGCCCACCTTTTTCCTAGGCTGTTCCTGCTTACATGAGAGGAAGACAGAGAACCAGCTTTGCAAAAAGTGCAGGAGCTGAAATCACAGTTGAAAATGAGAAGGGTGTCTAGGCAGTCTCAGATGGGTAATTCTGAGGGGACTTTACCCCTTTACCTCACTTTATCCCTGTCTGATTTGGCACAACAGAGCGCTTTTCCCCCCACCACCCCCAACACCACTCGCCCCCTAGGACCTGCTAGATCGGGCAAGTAAGTTAACAAAATTGGTGACAACATGGTTTCTTTGGGTTCACATCACTAGCCTTATGCATTTTTACTCCCTTCATACTCTGGCAATTGGGAAAGGGATCCACAGCAGGTACTGAACCCGACTGACAAGCCTCCCATGAACTGAAAATGTCAGAACACCAACAGCATCTAGACCGGTGTCTTGCTGATCACTGCTCTGTTTAAGGCACAACATTTTAAGATGCCTGAATTCAGATTTAGCAGGCCAAAATTATGTTTATTAACAGCAGCTTGGTTTTGAGCTGGTGTTATTGGTTTTGAGACGGTGTTATTAGTTTTGACTGGGATAAAAGTTCATTTTCTTCATAGTAGTTTGTATGGTTCTGTTTTGTGGCCAAAATGATGTTGATAGCAAACAAAGCAAAGAACCATAGAATGGTCTGAGTTGGAAGGGAATTTAAAGATCATCTAGTTCCAAGCCACCTGCCATGGACAGGCACAGCTTCCACTAGACCAGGGTGCTCACACCCCCATCCAATCTGGCCTTAACCAGAGGTGGGGCATCCACAACTTCTCTGGGCAATCTGTTCCAGTGCCTCACCAACCTCTCAGTAATTTTTTTTAATCAATGCTAAACAGGCTTACACAGAGTCAAGCCACTTTCTGACCCTCCACCCCCACCACCAGCAGCTGGGAGTGCTCCAGGAGTGAGGAGGGGTCTCAGTCAGAACTGCTGAACCAAACTGATCAAAGGGATGTCACAACCTGACCATAAGCCAACATGTTCAGCATACAGAGCTGGGGAGAAAAAGAAGGAAGGGGTGTGTTCATGGTTTTTCTCTCCATCTAATGAGAGCTGTCAACGAGAGACACTTCTCACCGTTACTGTGTGTCACAGCCTACCGGACAGAATAGAGATTCCCGATCTCCAATTACTGAAAACTAAACAAAATTCTATTTTAAAGGAAATTTTTTCAAAGAAAATTGATTCCACAGAAAACAGCAGCAGCCAGTACTTATGAATCTTTCCTACTGGGAGTACAGTGACCACCTGGATAGTGTAACCTTATTGGTGGACCGTGTTCTGGGTTAATCTGTTCAGTAAGTATGATCGTCATCAGTCACGGAACCCCAACACAGCCAACTCTTCTACTTAAAGAGTACCAGACCAACTTTAGTGGATCAGCAAGGTCTCACTAATTTTGCTGCTTGATCCCAAAATCTGCAGTGTTCAAATCACTTATTTCACCATACTTATTTTCTTTCCTGTTCCAGTGGTGATGCAGTAGGAAGTGAGCCAGCAGATAACTTGAGGTTTTTATTGCTCTATAAATCTATGCCATCATATACCACTGTGACACCTTCAGGAGATGGCAGCTTCTTGTCTGAGCACTGCTATTGATCTGTCAAGACATACAAGAATTCTCCCCTGAGGCGATAAGCTTTCTTTTTTAAAGTTATTTTACATTGCATTTCTGGTCTCCATTTTTCCTCTTTGGCATACTTCATCTTCTATTCTGTCATTTCTCTCCTGCAGCTATTTTCCACTATGAAACACCATGTTCCATATGCCTCCCTACTGCATCTTGCTCTTTCCTTTCTATATTTAATTTGTTTCCTAATTCACACTTATGACGTCTTTTGACTCATGCTTATTCTGTGCAAGTCAGTAAGAAATGTGTAAAATTTCATTTTCTAAATTTGTGCAACATTCCCATTTCTTCAGCTTGCTCCCCTGTGCTGTCTCCACACTGGCTGAGTGGGTTTTATTCTAAACTGAGTGAACACCAGATTAAGCCACTTATCTCCAGGTATTCCATAATTTCTTTAAATTTGGGGGAAAATAACATTAGGAACAGAGCTCACTTGTGCTTGTTTTAAGCAATGGCTCCACGCAAACAGGCCTGCTGTGCTTCAGAAGCTCTCCCTAAGGAGAATCAGAATTTGGAAGGAGACTGGAGCCTCAAGCAGAAAGATGCCTGTAACCCTACCCTCCCCCAGTCATTTCCCTGACCTGTCCTTCCTTCCCCTAGTTTTCCTTTCTCTGACTGATAATTTTAGCTGTGTTCCTTAGTCTTACATTTTACATAATAAAGGCCAAATTTCACATTAATATTCTGTGTGTTCTTTCGGCTGACTGTTTAAGACAACGTTACTCATACTTCAAAGGGATGAAGACAGAGATAAGTTTTATGGTTTTGATGGCTTAACACAGGTCTGTGCTAGAAAGCCAGCACTTCATTTTCTCAGTCACTCCCTCATGGATAGAGTCTGCTTTACATACCAGGCCTCAGGGAGCAGCACGGGAAGTACCCTGTGGATTATTTTCCTACCATTGCTAAAGGCTGCTTTGCTTGCTGCCGACTGAAATACATAATAGAGATAAGAAGATAAAGTTTTGACATGGCAAGTTTGAATTTTCTTTTAACTGCCTATATTTTAGCAGTGAGTTTGGACTTATAAACATCTAAAGAGACAATACTGAGAAGTGAAATAAAGGAACAAATTTAATTCCTTTGAATGGTGTGGCTTGAAATGCTTAGTCTATCAGTTTTTCTGATTGAGCAGATACAGTGTGAGAAACACTGCACCTTTTTTTTTTCTGCAGCAGCCCCCAACAGAGGTCACAGCTGGTCAACTCAAATACGACAGAAACTTTATTCTTTGGAGTCAGTATTTACTCCTAAGACTGCTCATAGGTCACTACTGTAGCGTTAGGACAGGCACATGGGTCTATTGGTATTACCCTCAAAGTATTTAAGAATCATTCAGAAACTGCTGTGCTGCATTCAAACTATTTATTCATAATATATTATATTGGCTTGAAATGACATTTCTTCTGCCTTTACAATCCAAATATGATGTACTGTAGTGGTAACATGGTAAAGTGCATTTTCACACCTAACATAATTCTGGTCTCAAGACCAAAACCTTCACCCTTTCAAGCCAACAAAGACCCTGCTAACAATGCTAACATATATGCACATACTAACAAACAAAACTGATTTTTTTTCTAATAATTACAGTATTCATTTCATTAAAAAGAAAAAAAAGCAATTTTGCCTTTGATTCCTGTTTTATATAAAAGACCAAGACACTGGATTTTTCAAAAGGAGATGGCAAGTGTACTTGAAAAATCAGTCATGTGTGTTTTTCTTTAAAAATAATAATTGCTGCAGGATCAACTGGCACAGATACATCAAAAAACCTACAGCAGTCTGCACCATCTACCAGAAGTCTTGAGAGAGGTTCTGCCCTATTTCCACAAAGCTGCATTTAAGAGGGTTATCTCAAATGCAGGAAAACAACAAGGAATAAAAAAAAAAAAATAATGGCAAGCTTAGGCTGCAGTTCCTTTCAGATTCTCAAATTTAGTGGGGAGAGCACAGCCCAGTCAATTCTAATGCTTGGGCTGAATGGACAAACCAGAATCACTAAGACTGCTTTCAGAATACACACTGTGTGAGCAGTAAGTGACCATTCTGAAATGGGTGACTGTTTCTAGGAAAAATATGTGTAAGAACCAAACATACAATTTTTGAAAAGACTTCAGTACCTTTGCAAAGTAATTTTTTTGGGAGGACAATTTGTATTTTGTAGTGGTTGGCCTTTTGTCAAGCAAAGAGTACAGAACTGTAAATCATGACAGTGCAAACAGGAACAGCTAATATTTTAACTTCACAGTGCCATTCTCTGGTCTTCTGAGCATAGGAGATAACTGTCTGCATGGTAGCTGCATTCTGCAATAGGAACAGGGTGCCAGAGGGGTTGCTGGAGGAAAGGGATAGCAAATGAGAAGTTAAAACTGCTGATTTCCTGATGTTTGCTCAGTTGGCTTCATTTGTGCCAGGCAATACAGGGACACCCCTCTTGTTCCTAGAAATAAATAAATTTGGCTGCATAGCCAACACAATCTGGCCTGTCAGTTATTCCCACTAGTGACACTAGTAGGAAATTGAGGATCACTTCTTACACTTAAACTGATAATGTGGTAAACATCTGATAAATCTCCAAACCTATCAGAAGTCAAGAAACCTATTTTCAACAAGTATGAAGGTTTGTTCAATCCAACTTCTTTGACTCCGAAAAGGTCTAGGATCACTCACAGAGCTGCTTTCAGGTGGGAGGCAATTAAGAAGCCACAGCTCAACCCCTTTAATCTTGTATTTGGTGCCTGCTGGACAACGATCAGGCTATCTGCAAAAATCAGCCAGGTTTACTTAGTGGCAGTACAAACTGGCCCATCTGACACAGATATGGAGTGGCATGTGGGCACAATGCACCAGGCAGGTGAGAGGACTCCACGTCCACCAGCAGCTCTGACCCCTTCCTTCACTGAAGTGAGTCAGGTTGTTAACCTGCTCAGGGTGGTTTCACAGTCAACTTCCTTCTGCCCCGTAGCTTTTGACTTTCTGACATATAAGATGGACTGTCTGTGGATTTGATTTTACATAATAGTACAGACATAAATTAGAAAGAAATTTAAAGAGTTCCTTCTGCTTCCTTTCAGGAACAATACTGCTAGTATCAACAAAGCCAGGATTTTAATACGTGGAGATGGGGAATAATACCATGAGACACAAGATGGACTCCGTTTCAGGTTTTGGAAGGACAGACAGGGAATGCAAAATAAAACAAAATATTTCTAACTATAAAAAGAAGTGATCTAAACCAATGAAGTGTTTCCATGCACCAAGGGAATAAAAACCCCTGCAATCTGGAGCTGAAAGGAAATATGTCCAGTGGTGGGTTGCAATTCTTTATTTCTGATTCATAGGTATATATATCCATACAATGCTATTAGATATTCTTGTATTGCTTAATCTATAATTTAAGTCAGCATAGGTATTTTAACAAAAAAATTTGCAACTACTAATTTATATTTCATCTGAGCACTCTGATACACAGTAGAAAAAATCCATATATAAAAGCTTGTATCTGTGTAATTATACGTACTATATTTCTCTTTCAACAAACTACTGATTTATTAATATTGATATGTTATTGTTAGTATAACATAGAATTGCCTTATCATAACATTAAAAAACTTTTCAAAATATATTAATAAGCAAAGATAACCACACTTTGATCCTGCAATCATTTTTTAATTATCTCATCAATGCCCCATTTTGTGTTAACATGCCATTTGGCTTAAACACATTCATTTAATCTCAGGCTGCCACCATTATTCTGCCCATAATAATAATATTAATCTGTAACTTTGCTGCTTAGTAATTTCACACAAAGCAAGTAGAATTAAATTCAACTCTGAGCTGATGTCCACCATTAAAATCACAAACCTCTCATACCCCATATAGGGTCTCAAAGAGTGAATGAAGATTTGTGCTGAACTCTGCTTTGTGGTGAACTTCTCTTCTGGTGGAAACTTTTCTCATCTATTGTATAACACAGGTCATGTGGCTTGTCCTAAGAAGCTTCAACTACAGGTCTACAAAAGATGCAACTTCATGCTCCTAAATGCTTTTAATAGTTTAGATCTTAATGAAGCTTAATTAGCATCTGGAAGTCAATACAAATATTAATCTGTACATAAAACATTATCCCCAATATACTAAGTGACAGCACTTTTATAAGGCAAGACACAAGCCAGGATTCAAATATTTGAGAAAAGGTGGAGACTACCAGACCCTAGTTTAGGACAAGGTTACAGAGCAGCAACAATGGTCAGCAGGATCAGGCCCTTCCTTTGTGAAAATTTACAGGAACTGACAGATGTGATACAGCAGACTAGCAAGTCAGACAGATACCAGCACAGAGCAGAGGACACATATTTTGGTTTTTTGTTGGCCAATAAGAAAGCACTCTTCTGCCTTTCTGACAACTTTGTCAGTCTTCATTGCAGTAGCTGAACAACTATGCACACAATGACACTTGCTTCACTGCTTGCAGACTCCCTTGCAAATACAAGAAACAGAAATGGACAGAGTTGGAAATGTGCAAACCACAAAAAACCCCATCAAACTTTTAAATGAAGGACTGAATAGAACTTGCAGTTTAGATCCTGCTGAAAACATGAAGGCTCATGCTCTATTGCTTCTGCTTAAACTTTATGTCCCAAGAAATACTTTGCTTGTTTTCTCTTTTATCACTAGTTCTGAACTGAAAGCAGGACTAGAATTAGACCATACTAATAAGGTGCAACTTACCATGAATTGTTATGTCTAAGAATTTCTTTACAAAGTAAAAAATCCACGGACACTACACTAAAGCATAGAAAAAACTTGTGAAAAAAGAATAATATTTCAGAGATTATGTAATAATAAGACTTCCATTAGGACTTCCCAAAAGGCAGGTGAGTCAGCAGGTTTGGAAAGTGCCTATGTGTATTCATTAGGGTAAGAGAAAACATTTATCATTTTCTTGACTCTCATCTTTTTAAAGTAGTCAAACAGAAATCACTAGGTAATTTATTTGCACACTTCTGTAAAAGCATGATCTGAGAAACTGAAGCTATTTCCCAGTAAGGAGTAGGACTTGCTGTAGTATCTTTTGTGCAAATAAATAGGACCCCAGCAAACAAAAGATGCTTAGAGTTTTTCCCTTTTATGTTTTTACTGGTGTGTTCTGTGACACAGACAATAAATACCAGTATAAGATTTATTTTTTTGTCTAATAGAAACTCTTGGAGCAAGATTTTAACAAATACTCCTAACAAATGAGTATGACTCCCAGCTTTCAGCTCCCAGTAGGAAATAATATTTGATTCATATTCAGAGAATTAACAGCCTTTACAACTGGAGACAGGATGTCACTTGAAGATTCATAACTTTAAAAAAATGTTCTGGAAGAAATAGACTTAGAAAGCAGCAATAAATTAATGCTCCAAGGATTTTATGAAAGTAATTTACAGGATTAGCTGCTTCTAGGAAATTATGCCTAAAATAAATATACTAAACTGAATTATTAAATTAAAATTAATTTCAGTTACTCATTCATCCCCTGGGAAGTCTAACGAGACTAATTATTATTTTTTGTATATCACACTTTTCTCTGATCAAACAAAAAGTCATTTAATGAAGATGGAAAGACTTTTCAGACCTCAAGAAAAACAAATTCATAAAAGTATGAATACTTTGAGTCAGAAGGGCCCTTAAGAATCATCTAGTTCCAGCCTGTTTACCTTGAGCAGGGACACCCTTCACTATGACAGGCTGCCCAAAGCCTGATCTAACACGGTGTGTCAAATTCAAGAAAGTCCTGCATAATTTCTGAAGCTATTTTTAAACAGTAAAGTTGCTGCTGCTCTGTGACACAAGCAAACTAACACTTATTGTAACAATAACTACCGTGTTCAGCTATGCATAAACATTAATATGCTGAAGACAAAAATTAAAAAATCCCCATCCTCATTGACCTATTTATGAGGCACACTGTTGGTAAAATGGTATCCTTTCAAACAGAAATGGCACACACAGAGAAACCAGTGCTAGATGATATGGCTTTCCTAATGAAAACTGTTTCTGAAAACAACAAAAATAACCAGGACCCAAAATTCTGCTGTTTCCATGGCCATAGGACTGGCCGTTTTCGTCTTCCTGGACTGCGGAATGACAGGGGAAACCTATAAATCAAATACAATTGACCAGATCACTTATTGTACGGCGTGGTTGTGATTGTCCGGGTGATGAAAATCCATGTGAACCCTCTTCTTCAAATGCCTGGCAATGATGCTTCTTACTTCAGGGTCATGTCGATGCTATTTATTAAAGACAAAATGACAAAGAACAACAACAAAAAATCACTGAGTGCTCTGAAAACACAGAGCTAGTTATTTCCCCAATCCTGAGCTCCCACAAAGTGTTTAGCAGCCTTATCTCTCATTTACTTAAATGCAGTAGTATGAAATAACTTACATCCTACGTACCTCTATGAAAGTACACATATTAGTAAGTTCTGTTACTGTTTTACTGAAATTAACAACTACTTTTTCAGCAACTCCAATCTCATGTGTATCAGGTGGGGGAAGATCAACTGGTGGAATGATACAACAGTGTGGCAGGAATGGGTATCCCTAAAAATGTTCCTAAGCGTACAGATTTGCTACTTAGTGCAAAGCACATGTCATCAGAAACTTCAAAAGTATTCTTTAGAGTACGAAGTTGTCTTCATAAATGTTGTCTCTAGATACAGTCTTCCTTAAAGTATACATAATTTAAAGTTTCCTCAATATTTATGAACTGTTACAGGAGGTTCTTCCACTATGAATTATTTCCCAATATTTCTTTTAAAGTCAGGAAGAAGTGCAAGGAGTTGAAAATAGAACACAAGGGAGCATGACAATAGAAAAAAGCCTTTGGAACAAAATGAAAGAGACAACAGAAGCAAACTAAGTGCTGGGCAGACTCCAGAGGCATTTCAGCAGAAAGTATACAGAAAGAAAGTCTGTGTAAAACAGCTGTTCTCAGAGTGAAGGGATTTATATAGGATGCTATTTCCTGAAGAATTGACACAAGAAATAAGGGATATGATCACAGGAAAACTACTGCCCCTTTTGAAGACAGATTCATATTTATGCAGAGAAAATAAATGCCATGAATTAACATTAATTTGGCCTTAACTATATTTATTTAACATAAATGTAAATTCTCTTCTCATACTGCTTTTTGCTGCCCAGTTTATTGTTTGAGAAAAACAGGAAAGCTGTTCAAGCCACAAAAGGTCAAAATCATACACAAACAGTTTTTAACATGTCATTTTTTGTTCTTATGCCATCTTTTGTTCTTACTTTGAAAAACAGTTCTCATATTGACTCATTATAGAATAAAACAGTGTCTGAGATAAAAAAGAGATGAGGTGTAATGTCAGTTCAGGAATCAGGAATTTAGCTTATGTTTCTAACCTGTGTATAAGGTATGACAGAGTGATAGCTCACTAGACCACTATTTTTAAAAAAAAAAAAAAGTGAAAACCAAAGCTTCAATTTATTTATGCAAGTTTTTGCTACATACATGTCTAATTATTTGCCTGTTTATTTAATAGTCATGTTATTGCTGGAATCTTTTGCTGAGGATTCAGGTTTACTATATAGTATTTCCTGCAGAGCATGAGAGCCTCAATGTCTCTGCCCTGTGCACACTGGCCAGGACACACACTGCGCTGCTGCAGGGCTGGCTCTCCTGACACGCTGCTCCAGCAAGGAACTGACAGCACTCCCGTGACACACTGCACCTACAAACACTCCCACTGATCTACAGGAAGAGCAGCACTGCAGGGTCTGCCATCTGCATGTCATGCTATCAGACAGAGCAACGGCACACCAGAGGACTGACACATTCCCATTTCCAAGGGAACAAGTCCATCTTTGATAAAGATAAAGATGCTTGAGATTTAAGCAGGAAAATAATTATGAAAGAAGCTGAGAAGCAGAAAAGCAATGAGAAGGCACATGTTAAAGAGTATGGCCCAGAAATCAAAGCAAAAGACAAGACTTTTTAATCTTTGAATGAGAATAGCAAGTTTAAAATTTAGGATAATGCATGGAACCATCTTCACTGTGATCATGCTCCACTTTTTCTATCTGTTTTTAATATAATTTAATCAGAATATTCTCAGGCTAACAATTATATGTCTCTCTGCTTGGAAATGGTTAAGGACACTTCAAACACATTCCCAGTGCAACACAAATATAACACACCTTCAGTATATAACGCATATATAAAGTATATATAATATAAATATAACAAAGCTTCAATGCTTTGTCTGCTTGTACCACATTGTTCCTGAATATCACCATAAAAGTATTTAGGTCTTAAAAAAGCTTTAAGGAGTCTACCCAGCCTCAGTTCCTAGCGGTATGGTTGTAAAGAAATGTTAAAATGTAATGACAGTACTAGGCATAAATTCTTACTCCTGCTCCACTGAAGCCATTTCTGGATCATTTGAGAGGCAGCTAGTTCTGGATACAAGGAAAAAGATGAGTAAACATTTTTTTCTGTGTTGATTTCTTTCTCTTTTAAAATATAACAACAAATTTGGGGATGTAATAACTAACTGTAGTGAGTATCTTTGACAGCACAAACACACAAATGTTGTTATTTCTAGGAATGTAGGGATCTTAGTGCCCACAACACACATTAGTTTGAGTAACGAATTTTTAAGCTATTTCTTTAAGTTGAGGAAGGGAAATGCACTACAGTGATCTCATACATCCAACAGTAACAATAACCACTGATGCCTCATATGACTATTTCATTCCCCTTTCACTTGCTGCACTGCTGCTCTACTATTTTAAATGGATTAACAAGAAAGCAGCTTTTTTCCACAGAGTTCTCATTGTCATATGCATATGTTTGTGTGACAATGTTGCATACACAATGCATTTGGAAATGTTTGAACAGAAGGGATAAAAGTAGCATTTCAAGGGTGGCTAGGCCTTTTAGTTTAACAAAACAGTCAGGTGGTATCAGATAACTATTTAAGTGAATTTATTGCTTCTGAGGCAGTGTTAACTCCTAGAATCAAAAAGCAGTGGCCAGTGTTTTAGGTATTTCTCTGTGTTTGTTTTAGAAACTAACCTCAGAAGAACTGAAGGAAAATGTGTACTGCAAAAGAAGGAACTTTTAGAAAAAGTACAGCAAAGAAGAAGCTGTAAGTGGAAAATCCTGAAATGCATAAGCAAAAGGAAGGTGACTGGAAAGAAACTTCAAAACTCAAAATCTTTCATTACAAAAACTGCAAGGGAGAATGTTATACTAGGACCAACAGACACAGACTCCTCCTCAGGAATTCTGTGTAAAATACTCATGAGGAAATGCACTGTACACTTTCTAAAGCTCTGCTCAGTGAGTCATGGACAGTGCACTTCTTAAGGATTTCTTTGGTACTCTACACCATACTACCACATTATATTCAAGTCAAAGCACAGACTTATAATTTTGAAGTATTTGATCATCACATGCCCATGGTTAAGTAACCACAGACAATATAAAATTATTATCAAGTATTAATTCCCCAGCCTATCCAGCTAATATTGGAAAGACAAAAGAATTTACATACCTACCTTAACTGAGATAGCTAACCCTGATTTAGTGAACTGTAAAAAAAAAAAAACTGTAGAAAGAACTAACTCTTAAAAACTGTATGAATCATCCGACATAAGAGGGGAAGAGTAGAAAATGTTTAATGATCCATTTTAATGGAGTACATGATTTCAGTCATTCCCATGACTATAGAAATAATCATCAAAAAACAGCAAAAAGTTTTTTTGTAGTGTAAGGGTATAATTATTTATTACCGAGATCCAGCAGTACAAAAGCAGCGAGAGGGGAAGTCAATTCTCAAATGGGGCAACTTACACAGTAATTGAAACTACAAGCTGCCTGTTGTACCAAACACAATGTACTACTGCATTCAAGCTATTCCTGTGAAACAATATAATGCCAGGATTCAGCTGAAAGCTATCTTACTTAGCTGTTTCTGATGCTTCCCTCAGCTCTTCATCCAGTCTGCATGAGTAAAAGTTATTGATATAAAGAAACAAGAGAAGCAAGCAGAGCATAAGAGTGAAGCAGAGCAATAGCAGAGCAAAGAACAAATACAGTACATGCTTTTGTAATAAGCACCCAGTATTATTTAGAGCTAACTCTAAAGCTCTTCAGTTCAGTATGATACCATTTATCCTTGTGCTCAACCCACCTTAAATTTGTAAGTCCTTATTTAGCTGACTTGGAGGCAGAGACAGAGAAGCAGCAGGGGTCTGAGGCATGCCCAGTGGACAGAGCTGAAAGCACTCAGTTGCTCTATCAGGTAATGTTAAACTAGCTGCAGCCTGGGCCAAGTCAAGGACGTTTACAGTTCAGTGAGTTTTATTTGCAAGGGAGGCTGATCTCAACAGCTTGAAGGGGAAAGTAAGATGCCATGTCATTGCAAGTCCTCTCCCATTCAGCTGTTGAGGTCGCCTGCAGGTGAAAAGCTGTCACACAGATTCACTCTATTATGAGCAGCAGCACGGGCTAGAAAGCAAGTTTTACCTCAGTCTTCTCTTAATACACTTATCTTCATCATACCTTACAAGATAAGAGTGGATGAAGGAAGAGAAAAGATGTACAAGTTCATATACAACAATCATATTTTATAGCGCTTCACTGAAAAACTACCAAGAAAACCACATAACCCAAATTCTGGCAAAACACTATGTACTTTCTAAAGGTGGGATTTTTCTTGCCCATAGGTGGTATGTTTGTTCTTGGCAATGAAGCAATTATGAAGCCAAAAGATGAGCTGTATTTTTCTGTTTCTCTCTGAGTTTGCAGCAGAAGGGAAGCTATGAACTGAACACTGCTCTTCTCCCTGCGGTATGGGAATAGCCACTCACAGATGCCTTGAATGCACACAGCCACTAAATCTTCTTATTACAACATCTTGACAAGCCTGCCACCAATGGGTGCAATTGTCATCTTTCCAGGTCTGTCTTTTTCAGCAAAATCATGATCTCTCATCTGGCTGCTGATGACGTGAAGCAGGCATTACCCTAAAACTCTTTAAGTACTAAAGTTTATTTGGTACTACTGCTGTGATCATTTCACCCTTGGTCTGAGAGGTGAATGGACTTTTTGAACATTTTTAAGTTTATGGGGAAGAAAAAATGTCTGCAACACAGATGTGTGTACTGCCACATTGCAACAGTAAAACACAGCAAGGAAACAGATGGAAACTTTCTGAGGTTAGATAGAAACGGTAAGATTTCTATCAAAGGGAACCATAAGAAACTAAAATGTTTACAGGAATCAAAAGAATTGTTAGGGATGTTAGAACATTATGGACAGCTGTTTGTCAGTTGATAAACAGCCTCTGCTCCACATTCTTATTACCACTCCACCTCTAAAGAAGTTACAGCAGCAAATGAACCTGAGTGAAAGTCTCTATGACCCCCGATTTTGCAACTGTTTTCTCTTTTCTGTTTTCTCAACTGCTACTGCCAGACCTGAGCTTCCTGCCTGCTCCATGGAATTACACCACCAACTTGACAAAGGAAATTGCTTTACAACTACTGTGAAACAGGAGTGAAAATTCCTGCCTGGGTTGAGGAGACCTATGGCAACTTCAAAAGCTGTCACTGACCAGTCATAATGAAAATACAATCATACTTGCAAACTACCTTCTAGAACAGGCTATTCAAAACCTGGGACATTTGCTACAGAAAACAATCTAAAAAAAAAAATTCCTGAACAGAACATAATTTTAATAACGACTACATGAAAACCATGAGTTTTTTTTTCAGTCATGCTTTCACTCTTGGTATACCACTTCTTTTTGTTGTTTTCAGGTCTGAAAAAAATTCAGTTGAGGTGAGCAATGCCAATCAACTTCCTACAATTTTTTAACAGATACTTTCCTTTGGAAATGCCTGCATTTAAAAAACCTCTTCACATAAGCAGCAAAAACTAAGAAACTATCTTTCAGCAGTTGTGAATTTAGCCACAAGAATTGGCAAGGCAAGGACCAGTGAACCTACGGAATTTCACTGGTCTTCTATTGAATAGGCTATCTTTTAATTAGCATTTCTGCTAAAAGCCCTGCAAGACTGAAACTTTAAAACACTTCCACTTAAATAGAAGTAAAAGTTATGAAAAAATATGGCATAGATGATACCTCAGGAAAGGCCAAACAATTTTCCCACGCCCCTAAAGTAAAGTAAATATTTAATGTGTTTTGTGTTTCCATGACACTGTGGTCTCCTGCCACTGAGTTTGACACAGAAATGTTTGAGGAACAACACATAATCATTTTTAAGAAGATCAGGAAAGTGCTTTCTGTTTTTCTTACAGTCTTTAACACTATTATCAGTTTGTGGAAATAGTTCCCATTAGGACAAGTACATGCTACTGTACATCACTTACTTGACAATACTGTCTGGTATATGCACATATTCCATTGGAATCATCTCACGAAGCTCTGCCAACGTGTTGACATACTGTATCTTACTGCTGAACTTAGAGCTGAAACACAGGAAAAAAGGTATTAATTGACTTTGTCCCCCAATCTTTTATGACATGCCAAAACCAAATGAAGAAATGTATTAAATGTAATAATTAATTAAGCATTTGGATATTCATATTTCAGTTACAGACTGGAGTGGACAGAGTGGACTGTTAATGATTAATGACTCAGACAATCCACCTGCCACAGCTAAACAAGGCTGGTAAGAGGCAAGTCTTGTGAATTGGGATAACACTTTATATCATGCCAGTCCTCTCTAACATAATGGCTCAGGTGTGAAAACTTCCCTGTGGGGAAGAACCAGGACTTTCACACAGAGCCTGAAGGTATTCATCCCTGACATAACTGGTGGAACATAAATGACTCAGCTTCACTGACATTAAGAGGCAGCTCTAACATCTTAGATGGCAAGGTAACTGGGCACTCCCACCTGAACTTGAGCGAATATAAATGCAATGGACTCTATGTTTTGTGGGCTTCCCCCACTCAGAGAACTTTGACAAGACTGGAAACCTCATCATCAAGAAGACTAGAAAAAGAGGACCAAGGAGATGCCATCAGGACCATGCAGTGACGATATTTTTTCTACTTAGTTTGTCTGTGTTTGTCATGCTCTTTCTCCTCTCCCCCCACCCACTCAATTTCTTTCTATCTCTCCTTCACATTTACTGCTAAATAAAAGTCTGTGCTATTGACTTCAGCACATGGCCTTGTTTGCACCTTAACTCAGAGTCATCTCTCTAATAATTTTAATAACCATATCTTAATGCAGTTCAGCTGATCATGATCCTACCTGAATCACATTATTAAGCCAACATCATAAATTGTAATGCCTACTGTCAGGAATGTAATTAGTAATTC
>NW_024528932.1:0-822 GCF_017590135.1 Pyrgilauda ruficollis | reverse complement strand
AAAATCCCGGATTTTTCGGGAATTTTCCTGGAATTTTGGGGGATTTTGAGGAATTTTTTGGGGTTTAAAGGATATTTTTTGGGGAAAATCCATGAATTTTGGGGGTTGCGGGGATTTTTGGGGGTCCTGGAAATTTTGGGGGGGGTCCCCGGAATTTTGGGGGGGCTCCCGAGGGAGGTTTTGGGGGAAAATCCCCGAATTTTGGGGGATTTTGAGGAGTTTTTGGAGGATTCATGGAAGTTATTTTGGGGGGGATTTTAAGGAGGTTTTTTTTGTTTTTAATCAGTTTTTCTTGGGGGGGAAAATCCAGGAATTTTGGGGTTCCGAGAATTTTGGGGGTGCCCGGAATTTTGGGGGGGGGGGGTCCCAAGAAAAATTTTTTTGGGGAAATCCCGTATTTATTGGATTTTAAGGAGGTTTTTTTTTTGTTTTGTTTTGTTTTTGGGAAAATCGAGGAATTTTTGGGGTTCCGGGAATTTTTGGAGTCCCTGGAATTTTTGGGGGGATCCCGAGGGGGGTTTTGGGGGGAAATCCCGGAATTTTGGCAAATTTTAAGCAGTTTTTTTGGGTTTCAAAGGAGATTTTTGGGGATTCTGGGCGTTTTTTTGGGGAAAAATCCCGAAATTTTGGGGATCCCGCGGATTATTTTTTTCGGGGGGAGTCCAAGATTTTTTGGGGGGGGGGGGGGTCCCCAACCCGATGACGTCACCGCCCACCCTGAGGGGGTCGCGACCCCAAATTTTGTTTTTTTGGGGGGGGCGGGTTCCGCACTCACCTCCCAAAATTCCGGGGGGTCCCCAAAGCTCCGGGGGGTCCCAAATT
>NW_024528931.1:0-824 GCF_017590135.1 Pyrgilauda ruficollis | reverse complement strand
GCCAGCCCCTTGTGGAAGGGCTGGCTGGAACACCCAAATTTCAGGAGCAGCCTCTGTTGTTTGATCTGAGATGTTTTGGGCTGGAGAATAGAAAAGGGTTGGGTGCCAATAACATAGTTTTAAAAAATGCATTGGAATTGGAATGCATTGAAAAAATGCATTGGGAATGCATTGGAATTGCTGTCCTACAGGAACCACAGAATCATTTAGGTTGGGAAAGACCTCCAAGGTCTTGAGGCCAACCTTTGACTGGCCACCACCTGGGCAACCAGATCAGAGATTTAGGCCAGTGTGGGTTTCAATCAAGGACTTCCCAGTGTCCCACATTTGATCCAGGACTTGTGGATTCACAGCCAGCCCTGTCAAACCCCCTGAAAGCTTTTATTGCTGTGTGGAAAATCAAGGAAACTGCAAACCCCTCTCCTCTGGCCAGCTCTTCCAACAGAATCCTAAATCCCAGCTCTTCTTTCTTACCCCCTCTCCACCCAGGCAAGGAGGTGGGACACCGCATCACCAAGAAATGCTCTGTGGACTGTCCCGAGACCAACGTGAATTTTGGGATGGCCGCTTATTCCACCAAGTGCTGCAGCACCTCCCTGTGCAACTTCAGCGGCGCCAACAGCATCCGGATCAACTACGCTGTGGTCCTGCTGGGAATCGTGGGAAGTTTGATCTGTGTGCTCAGGGTGGGATTGTGACCAGGGCTGGCAGAGGATTGTGACCACCCAAGAAGCCGCAAGGAATTCCCCAAGAGAGGAACCTCAGGCGAGTGTTTCCAGCAGCGACCCTGTTGTGTTCCAAGACATTGCTTCAGATCCCAACAT
>NW_024528930.1:0-822 GCF_017590135.1 Pyrgilauda ruficollis | reverse complement strand
GAAGGGAATTTTAAGGGGATTTTTGGGAGGCAAAATGGGATTTTTGAGAGGAAAATGGGATTTTTGGGGGGAAAAACTGAATTTTAAGGGGAGTTTTTTGGGGAAAAAACTGGAATTTTAAGGGAATTTTTTTGGGGGAAAATGGGATTTTAATGACTTTTTTTGGGGGAAAATAGTTTTTTAGGTAAAATTGGATTTTTTGGGGGGGTGGAAATGGGATTTTTTGGCGGGGAAAAAGGGAATTTTTAGGAGATTTTTTTCTGGGGGAAAAACTGGGATTTTTGGAGGTTTTTTTGCTTTTTTTTTTTGCAAAATGGGAATTTTGGGGGGAAAAAATTGAATTTTAAGGGGATCTTTTGGGGAAAAATGGGATTTTGGGGGGAGTTTTTAAGGGGGGAAATTGGATTTTTTTTGGAGGGGAAAATAGGGAATTTTTCTGGGGAAACGTGGTATTTTGGGGACAAAAATGTGATTTTTAAGGGGATTTTTGGGGGAAAACAAGGGAGTTTTTAAGGGTAAAAAACTGGATATTTTGGGGGGGGGGAATGGGGATTTTTTTTGGGGGGAAAAAAGGAATTTTAAGAGTTTTTTTTTGTGAAAAATGGATTTTTTTTGGCGGGTTACTTTCACCTTAAAAATAGGATTTTTGGGGGGAATTTTTTTTGGAAAAAACCCGGGATTTTGGTGGGGAAAAATGAGATTTTTGGGGGGGTGGAATACAGGATTTTGGGGGAAAACTGGATTTGGGGATTTTTTTGATTTTTGGGAATGTTGGGGATGTTGGGAATTTGGGGCATTTTGGGAATTTTGGGAATTTGGGAT
>NW_024528929.1:0-822 GCF_017590135.1 Pyrgilauda ruficollis | reverse complement strand
TTTTCCCCAAAATCCCCGTTTTTCCCCGTTTCCCCCCCGTTTTTCCCAAAACCCCGGTTTTTTCCCCCGTTTTTCCCAAAACCCCGGTTTTTTGCCCCAGACCTGCAGGGCTGCTCGGTCCGGAGCTCGCTGAGGTTCAACGGCCCCGGGGGGGGGAGGGGCGGCAGCGGCCCCGCCCCCCAGGAGGGACCCACGGTGAGGGGGAGGGGCGGGGCGGAGAATCCCCAAATTGGGGGAAAATCACCCAAAATTCCCGGGAGTTTGGGGAAAAATTCAAAAAAAATTTGGGAAAAAATCCCCCAAAAAATTTGGGAAAAATTCCCATTAAGAAAAAAAAAAATTGGGGAAAATCCCCCAAAAATTTGGGGGAAAATTCACATAAAAATAAAAAAAATTGGGGAAAAAAATCCCAAAAAATTTGGGGGAAAAAAATTTTAAAAATTGGGGAAAAAACCCCCAAAAATTCCCGGGGGTTTGGGGAAAAAATCCCCAAAAATTTGGGGGAAAATTCCCATTAAAAAAAAAAAAAAAAAAAAAATTGAGGAAAATCCCCCAAAATTTTGGGAGAAAATTCCCATAAAAATAAAAAAAAAATTTGGGAAAATCCCCCCAAAATTCCCGGGAATTTGGGAAAAAATTCCCCATAAAAAAAAAAAAAACATGGGGAAAATCCCCCAAAATTTGGGAGAAAATTCCCCCCAAAAATTGGGGAAAAAATAAAAACAAATTGGGGAAAATTACCCAAAATTTGGGGAAAAATTAAAAATAAATTTTAAAAAAAGGGGGGTGGGAAATCCAAATTTGGGGGAAAATCCTAAAAAA
>NW_024528928.1:0-822 GCF_017590135.1 Pyrgilauda ruficollis | reverse complement strand
GACTACTCACTTTCAGTTCCAACAAGTTACCTTGAAAAACCACATATTTTCAATCCCACTTAACATCACTATGATTCAGCTTATCAGTTAAATGTGTGATACATTCTTTAGGGCTGGATTCTCTGCTCTGAAATGTCACTGACCATTTTTTTGTCTCAACTGTGGAAATGCCACATGGGCAAACCTGAGCTTAAAATTGACAGAAATGAAACCATCACAGCCTCAACCTTCCTCCTCACTTTTTCAGTCCCATGCCCATGTTTGTGTGCAGCTTCACCATTTGAGCAGCACTGACAACATTTCCATCAGCTGTACGAGGAGAGAAAGAACAAAGATGTGAGACAATTGTTTCAACCACTCAGGATTCATTATTAGCTTTTAAATGCCATTTAAACAGGCTGTATTTTGTGACAGAATTTATAATTCAGAATCTATGCAGTCATTTTCCTGACAATCCATTGAGCAGCAATGTTGGGGACTGTTTCTTGTGCAAACAATGAGCTTTTAGAACATTTGAAAATTCAGCTTCTGATTCATCCCAAGAGTAGAGCAGAGCTGAGCAGTGGGTCTGTGGGCTCCTGAGACCAGCTGACAACTTCTAGAACAAAAGTGTAGTCAGGGATTTAAATAAGGGATTGTATCCAGGAATCTCCCAGCATTAATCAATGCTTCCTCATACATCTCAGAAGTATTGTCAGAAAAAAAGGCTGATACAAGCAAAGGGGTTTTTTTTGGTTTTTTTTTATGATTGGCTCAGGATTAGACAGGAAACCAGTAAGAGTCAGGGATAAAATATGAAATCTTGATCCTTCCAGTAATATC
>NW_024528927.1:0-822 GCF_017590135.1 Pyrgilauda ruficollis | reverse complement strand
ACCCATAAGTTTTAGTCATTTAGGAAATTCATGTCTGCTCAATGCTAGGGATCAAAGATTTTAGCACAATGAATTGCAGGGTGACAAGTGATTTTAAAAAAAAAAAGAAGAACTGGAAAATGTAATTTGTCAAATGTTCTGCTTGTTGATTATGGCAGGATTTAACTCGAAGGTGTGAGTCCATAGATATATGCAGGAAGTATTTTGTTTCATTCTTCTTTGTGAAAACATGGAAATTAAGTTTGTTCACTAAAGCATCACTTCCCATGAGCTCTTAAGATTATTTTTCAAGCAGGCTTGTTCTGAGCACCTGCACTAATTTAAAGTTGATTTATTAACTGTCAGAAAATAAGGTAGAATTTAATTTGTTTTCTGTCTAGTTTAATCTTTAAGTGGTTTCTTTTTTAATAATTTTAAATTCCATTTTTAATCAGAAGTATAGTTATTCTAATGTCAGAGAGAGTGTTTGACATTTACCTGTGTCTTTAACAGTAATAATACAAAACTTCTCTGCCACAATAATAGATAAACTCCTTTTAGGTGGAGTTGTTGTATCAGTGTATGCACCAGTGGTGAAGCCAGTTTAGATTACTGCTATAAGATAGTAGAAAATAGATTCCTAATGTTGTAATTTAGGACTAATTGGGGTTCATTTAAACATTAGAAGAATGTATTCAAAAGAACACAGATAATTCAAAAGAACACAGAGAATTCATGTTTCATATGGAAACATTTCTGTGATGTGTAAGTAAAAAAATGTGTTGATTATGTAGAAATGGAAATCATGGGACCAAGAGAAAGTAGTAAGCAGCTAAATGAACT
>NW_024528926.1:0-822 GCF_017590135.1 Pyrgilauda ruficollis | reverse complement strand
GGTCAAATTACAAGCCCCTGAAAATAGGAGTTTATAATGGAAAGGCTGATACAACCATAACTATTGTATTGCAACTGCTTCACTATAAGAAAATTGGTTTAGATAATATACCCTTCTGGAATGACTGCAGTTCTAAATGATCCTGCATCTCCATAAATCTAAGCTAACTCAGTAATTCAAAATTACTAAAATTTAAGTTTAGTACCAATAAGCAATAAACTTATGGCTATTGCTATAATAACCGCTGGTCTGTGCTCCTTTATTTCACAGCAGGTGGTCTTTGGGCTGGTTTGCAGCCAGAATGAAAACACTTCCAACTAATTGAAAACTAATTCCTAAAGTTGAGGAGAGGCACATTTCCAAACTTTCACACAATTCCCTTTCACTAACAAAGAGCTTGGTTGTTTGGAGGGTTTTTTTTTCCTTTCCTCTTTTCTCTTTAATCAGTGCCTAAGCATATTGTCCCTTTTTACACTGTTTTATACTAATATATTATATGATGACAGCTGACTCACTGTATTTCTGCAAACTGTCAAGGGAAATGCACTGAGGAACATGTAAGTTCCTTTAAATACACTGGGTCCCTTTACATCATCCTGCTTCCCCCCCCAGTCTCTTATACACCTAAAATTCCAAATGCTAAAATCTCATGCCCGATTCTCCTGTCAGACTGATCAGCTTCATGCAGGCATGACTTTAGTGACTGATTCAGGCCACCAGCAAATCAGAAGAAATGAGGTTAACAAAGTCTAATTCCACAATTTAGTAGAGTTTGAAATCTCATTTCTCTTCCTCTGAAAGACATTGAGGGGCTGGAGCATG
>NW_024528925.1:0-822 GCF_017590135.1 Pyrgilauda ruficollis | reverse complement strand
AAAAAAATAAGAGACAAGTGCAAAATTCTGGAATTGACATTGGTGACTCTGTGTTGAACCTGCCAGTATTGTCTCCCTTAGCTCTCAGTCTGTACTTGAGCAAGAGCTGGCAAACACCTTGCAGTTCTACTACAGCATGTCTGAGAGACAACAAAATAATCAGTAGATTGCAACAATAAATTTAAGTGATAATGATCTTGGGGTTCAAGTGTCTGATGCAATTAACACCTTTTGAGGTTACTTAAATGCAAAAACATATCTGATTTCATAGGGGCATTTTATAAAGTATTTTGGTAAAAATAAAGTCTGAAGATATTTTCCTCAATTATTGAATAATTAAAATAATTCTTTGTTTTGTTAGAAACCATTGTAATGTTGAACTTTTGGTCAAAATTGGAATAGCTGTAGAAAGCCAAGCCAGCTTATTCTCAAAACTAGAATACATTATTATTTGTTTTCTAAATATGTTTGGATATATTATTTTACTGTTCCTCTGGAATTTTATGTTTTTCCATAATTCCACTTATTTCCATAAAACATAATGGCAGTGGAGTAGTATAGGTTAGGCTGGGAGGAAGAATTAAGCAAGGTATTTGTCTCCCTGTTGATACTGAATTTTCAAAAATATCTGCTAGGTGTTTGAGCACCGGAATGTCAGAAGAAAAACCCAATACCGTACCAAGACTTAATTTTGTGTTTTATATATTTATGCCATAAAACTGTGAATGTGAACATCCACAAGCAGCTTTAAGGATACTTGGAAAAAATTCTAATTCAAGAAGACATTGATTTTGGGGACATCCATTCATTTCAATTTATGCT
>NW_024528924.1:0-822 GCF_017590135.1 Pyrgilauda ruficollis | reverse complement strand
AATGGCAGGGATTGGCACCGGGAATGGTACTGGGAACAGCACAGGGAATGGCAGGGATTGGCACCGGGAATGGCACTGGGAATGGCAGGGAATGGCACTGGGAATGGCACCGGGAATGGCAGGGATTGGCACTGGGAATGGCACCAGGATTGGAAGGATTGATACTGGGAATGGCACAGGGAATGGCACAGGGAATGGCAGGAATCAGTGCTGGGAATGGCACAGGGAATGGCAGGGAATGGCACCAGGAATGGCAGGAATCAGTGCTGGGAATGGCACAGGGAATAGCATGGATTGGCACTGGGAATGGCACCAGGAATGGCAGGGATCAGTGCTGGGAATGGCACAGAGATTGGCACAGGGAATGGCAGAGGGAATGGCAGGGATTGGCACAGGGAATGGGGAACATCTCAGGGATTGAGCCTCAGGGATGCCAGGGATACCAGGAGAATGTCAGGAATACATCTACAGAGACTCAGGGATAAAATCCTGCAGAACATCAGGGATGAACCCGGAGAGACAAAAGTGCCCAACTTCCCATTCCTTGGCTTCTCCAGGATGATCTCCCAGGGGTGGGAAGGGAAGGGCAGGAAGGGAAGAGATGGAGCAAAGGAAAATACAGAGATTTACAGGAAATACAGGGATTTACAGGAAATACAGGGATTTACAGGAAACACAGGGATGTGTAGGACATACAGGTATTTAGAGTGAAATAAAGCGATATACAGGGAAATACAGGGAATTAGAAGGAAATGCAGGAATATCCAGGGAAATGCGGGAATTTCGAGGGAGATACAGGGATTTTGAGGGAAAGACGAGAAT